>NC_092104.1:48185753-48485753 GCF_045679555.1 Salvelinus alpinus | reverse complement strand
CTATATCGACATAACCTGAAAGGCCGCTCAGCAAGGAAGAAGCCACTGCTCCAAAACCGGCATAAAAAAAGCCAGACTATGGTTTGCAAATGCACATGGGGACAAAGATCGTACTTTTTGGAGAAATGTCCTCTGGTCGGATGAAACAAAAATAGAACTGTTTGGCCATAATCACCATTGTTATGTTTGGAGGAAAAAGGGGGAGGCTTGCAAGCCGAAGAACACCATCCCAACCGTGAAGCACGGGGGTGGCAGCATCATGTTGTTGGGGTGCTTTGTTGCATGAGGGACTGGTGCACTTCACAAAATAGATGGCATCAAGAGGGAGGGAAAATTATGTGGATATATTGAAGCAACATCACAAGACATCAGTGAGCAAGTTAAAGCTTGGTCGCAAACAGCTGGGATCGGACACACAACTTCTCATCCACCACCCCCATCCACTATATCTTAGCAAAACCCAAGCTCACTTGATGGCGAGCGGCTGGTTTTGAAGGAATTTCCCGACATCCTCAAGACATTTCGACATTAATCTTGAACGACCTGGCTGAGTATTTTGTTTTAAATTGTGAAAGCTATTTTGTGTCTTTGGGAAGTTGTGTTAGCTATCATGAGCAACACCCTCTTTTCTATAACATACACACATTCTCTCTTCAAATAAACACACACACGCACACACGCACGCACACGCACACGCGCACACACACACACACACACACACACACACACACACACACACACACACACACACACACGCACACACACACACACACACACACACACACACACACACACACACACACACACAGAGATAAGTTTAATGTTAATACAGGTTAGCTATGATCAGCAACATCCACTCGTCTATAGCATACACATTCTGTCTTCAATAAAACACACACATAACTTATGTATAGCTTATGTATAGCATAGCTTATGTATAACTTATGTATAGCATATAGTATAATGTATAGCATATTGCCACAGAGTTTCTAAACCCTAACATCGCTAGGCTTCCGGGAACGCTTGCGAAGCAGACTTGTCAGACCAGACCGGGGTTTGGGGTTTGAGAAGTCAATGAGAGAAGTGAGGCTCTTCCTTAGTTCTTCATTTTCTCGATTTCTAAAGGTACAACCTAGATGCAAAACAATTGTTTTAAGTACTCATTACTACAACCTTATGAAAGTGACAAACTTTTTGTCGTAAAACAAGTTTATATCGAAGGAGTGCCTTTGATTTGACGGTATGCACATGTGCAGTTTGGTGCGACACCACTGTTAGACAGCGATACCGTATTTCTGAGCATTAGTTTAGCTAGCCCCCTAAGGTCAATGTCCGCTTGGAAATCTATTTAGCATAATACAAACATCACAATACATATCTGTCAGTCTGAGTATCTGTCATATCTCTGTCAGCTAGAGATATGTTTTTTTACTTAGGATACGTCTCAACCCACCGTATTCGCCTTTGTCGTACTTCCACATCGGCAGTGACAGGCAGAGCTGTGTTTGTCAAACCATGAGACAACCCGAAAATCGGTATTCTCCAAAAATTGTCTGTAGCGTCAGAATGGTTTGGCCTACAAACTATTATCTGTGGAAAGATAAGACACGCTGGTCTTGCTCTACGACCCCCACAAGCATCTTTGGGCTTGTCTGCAGTCAGTACAGCCGATCTGCCATCTTCCGTCTTTAACATCCGAACAGTTTGGGCTACACACTAAAATGTGAAAACGTGGAAAGGTGAGACTCTAACAAACACGTACACTACCGTTCAAAAGTTTGGGGTCACTTAGAAATGTTCTTGTTTTTGAAAGAAAAGCAATTTTTTTGTCCATTAAAATAACATCAAATTGATCAGAAACACAGTGTAGACATTGTTAATGTTGTAAATGACTATTGTAGTTGGACGCTGTGTGCTACTCCCTTCACAGAACAGCGCAAACTGGCTCTAACCAGAACAGAAAGAGGAGTGGGAGGCCCCGGTGCATTATTGGCCAGTCTGAGATATGGCTTTTTCTTTGCAACTCTGCCTAGAAGGCCAGCATCCCAGAGTCACCTCTTCACTGTTGCGGTACTATAATTATAATAATTGTTATATATATTCTTGTAATACTTAAATGGATATTGAAATGTAAAATCAAATATATATATGATGCTTGGTATGACGTCCTAAAAACAGTTTCTACATATCTTCTTACTAAACCATCTTTGATATAGCAGTGTCCACAGCTGCATTGACATGGAGATGGGAACAGACTGAGGTTCCCATCAAAACCACTGGATGGCGATAAATCATTGGCGTTCATGAGGTAAACTTTGGTCAAAATGACTTCCTTGTACAATAGCTGGTGGATAAATGTAGGATTAATGACAGAGAATGTCAGTGTATGGGTTAGACTTAGTCCTGAAATACAAAATATCTATGTAAAGTGTTCTGATTTCCTCTGTCAGATGTGAAATTTGTTGAATTTGGTGAATTTTACATCAGTCCAGACCAGGGTTGTGCACAGACCTTTCAGGGTGCAGCTGCTCAAAACGATTGTGATTTTCAATGCTCTTAAATCCTTAAATATTATTTATCATCCTTTAACTGATATATGGATCCTGGCTAGTGGCTTGTGTGGATATTTTAGTATATGGTGGTTAGCTAAGGTTTAGACTACCTGTGTTGCTGCTGCCCAGACACACATGTGCAACTCCAGACTGAAGAAAGCCTGACGTTGAGTCGGAGTATCGTTGATGCAGCCTCTCCTCTCTATTTATTTCTGCCTCTCTCTGCCACCAGACCAAATATTGATGATGTATATCAAGTGCTACTCAAATGATATGCTGTTGAGGCAGTACTGTTGATATTTAAATGTGTTTCACATTATGGCCATTCTGGTGATGGACTGGGCCAGAGTGACTTTTGTCAGGATCTAACCAGTGACTATTCCTATTTGCCTGAGCAATTTGTCCCTATTAGCCCTTTGACTCTGCCTCTTCATGTTTTTCCACTGTGGTCATTATTCATTTCTGTTACTGTTTCACAGGTATGGAACTGAAGCACATAGCCTTTGTTCAGGAAATGGAATGAAATTCAATGCAAAGAAATTGCTGCATACAATGCATTATACACTGAGTGTACAAAATACTAATATTGAGTTGCACCCCCTTTTGCCCTCCCAACAGCCTCAATTCATCGGGGCGTGGACTCTACAAGGTGTTGAAAGTATTCCACAGGAATGCTGGCCCCTGTTGACTCCAATGCTTCCCACAGTTGTGTCAAGTTGGCTGGATGTCCTTTGGGTGGTGAACCATTATTGATACACACAGGAAACTGTTGAGTGTGAAAAACCCAGCAGCATTGCAGTTCTTGACACACTCAAAAGTAGTAGGTGCGCCTGGCACGTACCACCATACCCCGTTCAAAGACACTTAAATATTTTGTCTTTCCCATTACCCCTTTGAATGGCACACATACACAATCCATGTCTCTTTTGTCTCAAGGCTTAAAAATAAGCGAAGAGAAAAGCTCCTAGTTTCTCCTGGTGTTTTGTGAAGACTCTTCCTGGACTCAGCCTTAGCAGGCTGTCCTGAATTCCTCTCTGACTCCATAAGTAAATGCAGCCTAATGAAAAGAAAATCACTGGGAGATTACGGCTAATTAAAATGCCATTACCCATGTTAACCTACACTACTGGTCAAAAGTTTTTGAACACCTAGTCATTCAAAAGTTCTTCTTTATTTTTTACTATTTCCTACATTGTAGAATAATCGTGAATACATCAAAACTATGAAATAAAACATGGAATCATGCAGTAATCAAAAAGTGTAAAAAAAAATCTAAATATACTTTACATTTGAGATGATTCAAATAGCCAGCCTTTGCCTTGATGACAGCTTTGCACACTCTTGGCATTCTCTGTCAGCTTCATGAGGTATTCACCTGGAATGCATTTCAATTAGCAGGTGTGCCTTCTTAAAAGTTCATTTGTGGAATTCCTTTCCTTCTTAATGCATTTGAGCCAATCAGTTGTGCTGTGACTAGGTAGGGGTGGTATACAAAAGATAGCCCTATTTGGTAAAAACCAAGTCCATATTATGACAAGAACAACTCAAATAAGCAAAGAGAAATGACAGTCCATCATTACTTTAAGACATGAAGGTCAGTCAATATGGAACATTCGAAGAACTTTGAAAGTTTCTTCACATCTCAACATCAATTGTTCATAGGAGACTGTGTGAATCAGGCCTTCATGGTCAAATTGCTGCAACAACAAAAAAACACTACTAAAGGACACCAATAAGAAGAAGATACATAATTGGGCCAAGAAACACGAGCAATGGAAATTTGTCCTTTGGTCTGGAGTCCAAATTGGAGATTTTTGGTTCCAACCACCGTGTCATTGTGAGATGCGGTGTTGGTGAACGGATGACCTCCGCATGTGTATTTCCCACCGTAAAGAATGGAGGAGGAGGTGTTATGGTGTGGGGGTGCTTTGCTGGTGACACTGTCTGTGATTTATTTAGAATTCAAGGCACACTTAACCAGCATGGCTACCACAGCATTTTGTACCGATACGCCATCCCATCTGGTTTGAGCTTAGTGGGACTATCATTTGTTTTTCAGCAGGACAATGACCCAATACACCTCCAGTGTGTGTAAGGGCTATTTGACCAATAAAGAGAGTGATGAAGTGCTGTATCAGATGACCTAGCCGCTACAATCCCCCGATCTCAACCAAATTGAGATGGTTTGGGATGAATCGGACTGCAGAGTGAAGGAAAAGCAGCCAACAAATGCTCAGCATATGTGGGAAATCTTTCAGGACTTTTGGAAAAGCATTCCAGGTGAAGCTGGTTGAGAGAATGCCAAGAGTGTGCAAAGCTGTCATCAAGGCAAAGGTTGGCTATTTGAAGAATCTCAAATATAAAAGATATTTGGATTTGTTCAACACTTTTTTTAGTTACTACATGATTCCATATGTATTATTTCATAGTTTTGATGTCTTCACTATTATTCTACAATGTAGAAAGTAGTAAAAAATAAAGAAAAACCCTTGAATGAGTCGGTGTTCTTAAACTTTGACCGGTAGTGTGTGTCCTCGAGTTCAGCTGGCCCTTTGCCACCTTGGACTCAACCCTCACACTTTTATTCTCCCTGCTGGAGAATAGTGATCCTCATCCTCTGTGTGCCAGAGTATCAGAGTAGTACAGAGAGGAGGCTGGAATAATAGACAGAGTGGAGATCTAGTGGGAAAGTGGGCAAATATTATCTTTGCATTATTCTACACTACCTTTCAGGACAAGGGAAGGGGAGTGGTTGTGGTCTTTTGGAGCTGGTGCAACCAAGTACCACTTTGTCTTGAAGTGGTATTAACTGTACTGAAAGCGTGTGTGTGTTTGTGCGTGTACATGCGTTCGTATTTGGTATTTGGCATGGGATGAGGGTGTGTGTGACACTATACGAAATGCTTCACAAGTATAAATCCATGAGAATGGGGATGAAACAGGAAACTGTCAGCTAATCTCCTTTCCCACACACCATTTTGGAGATTGGGAATGTGTAGACTTTTATAAAGGTCGAAACTGTGTCAATGTTGGTCTCTTTCCCATGGCCCATGCTTTAGAAATGCAATATGCCATGAGGTGTAATATGAGGCTTGATACACCCTGATTGACTCTCACTGTGAGTATTATGAATGGGAATGATGTAGAAGCTCAATGATGTAAAACAGATAACAACTATGTGTGAACAAAAGGTAAGCTCCTAAATGACCCAGGTGGAATGAAATGGAATAGTCAACTACATCTAACACGTTTTCAATATTTTTATTAACAAAATAAAACCCCTCAATTCTGAGAGTGTGTCCGACAAACACAACCTCTCTACATCCATCAATGCAGCCAGTTTATCATGCTCCACGGGATATCTTTAAATGGAAAATGAGGATGATATCTATGGAAAAGATATCCAAGAACAAGGAGTGAAGAACAAGAAGGAGTGAGTTTCCTGTTTCCATTTGAAGATCAAACAGAATGACTCCACTGAGGATTACAAGGAGCTGTATTTACTCCCGCCTCATAAAGAAATGTTTTTACAGTGAATCAGTCCCAAGTAGGGTTGTAATTTACGAAAATCACTGGAATCTTCTGTAATTTTTGTAATTAACAGTTCATCTATGGTAATTTGAAAAAAGCATCTACATCAACGGTGACAATATTGTTTATTAACTCTTCATCTCTTCCAACTTTTGACAAATTGCCATATTGACATAGTAAAACCTATAAAAGTGTATTTCATGCTGAAAGCCTCAAAAACACCAATGGTATTCACTAAGTTGCCCGTTTATATTTAGGATAATATTTTACAGCTTTGTCATTCAATTTGTTATTTTAAAATGATCTTCTATGATTTTGTATAGATTTTCGATGTGATAACGCCACACAGAGAGCCAGAGTAATGCTGTGTTCATAACCAAGTTGGAAGGTGGTAATTACCATTTGTGAAGTTGTAAAAAGCAGTTGGATGTATTCAGGTGCTGTGAACATGTTGAGAAACGCCTATTGGGTAATGGCCAGCAAGCTCCTTTAACCATAAACTAAAAGTTCAGCTATCATGCTGGTAATCAAATTATAGTGGTCAAAAAACATTAATAGATTGCTTTTTATAAACAATGTTTTGTTGTAACATTTAACTGCCAAAAAAAGCTGTTATTGAGGTAATTTCCTTAGTAGGTGACGTCAGAGGTCAGCATGTGGGACAAGTCGAAGCTCAGAGAGGATAGACAAGTTTCCCACTATTAATTACCAGTTGTAGGGACACGGTCTATAAAAAAGTGGTCAGATGAAGCAGGTGCTAAATTACAGAACTGTTTTGCTAGCACAGACTGGAATATGTTCCGGGATTCTTCCGATGGCATTGAGGAGTACACCACCTCAGTTACTGGCTTTATCAGTAAGTGCATCGAGGACGTCGTCACCACAGTGACTGTACGTACATACCCCAACCAGAATCCATGGATTACAGGCAACATTCACACTGAGCTAAAGGGTAGAGCTGCCACTTTCAAGGTGCGGGACTCTAACCCGGAAGCTATTACAGACTACAAAGGGAAGCACAGCCGCGAGCTGCCCAGTGACACAAGCTTACCAGACGAGCTAAATAACTTCTATGCTCACTTTGAGGCAAGCAACACTGAGGCATGCATGAGAGAATCAGCTGCTCCGGACGACTGTGTGATCACACTCTCCGTAGCCGACGTGAGTAAGACCGTTAAACAGGTCAACATTCACAAGGCCGCTGGGCCAGACGGATTACCAGGATGTGCTGACCAACTGGCAGGAGTCTTCACTGACCGATTGAGTCTGTAATACCAACATGTTTCAAGCAGACCACCATAGTCCCTGTGCCCAAGAGCACTATGGTAACCTGCCTGAATTGTAGTCAGAAGTGCTTTGAAAGGCTGGTAGTGGCCCACATTAACACCATTATCCCAAAAATCCTAGACCGACTCCAATTTGCATACTGCTCAAACAGATCCACAGATGATGCAATCTCTATTGCCCTCCACACTGCCCTTTCCCACCTGGACAAAAGGAACACCTACGTTAGAATGCTATTCATTGACTACAACTCAGTGTTCAACACCATAGTGCCATCAAAGCTCATCACTAAGCTAAGGATCCTGGGACTAAACTCCTCCCTCTGCAACTGGATCCTGAACTTCCTGACGGGCCGCCCCCAGGTGGTGAGGTTAGGTAGCAACACATCTGCCACGCTGATCCTCAACACTGGAGCCACTCAGGGGTGCGTGCTCTGTCCCCTCCTGTACTCCCTGTTCACCCACGACTGCATGGCCAGGCACGACTCCAACACCATCATTACGTTTGCAGACGACACAACAGTGGTAGGCCTGATAAACAGACAACGACGAGACAGCCTATAGGGAGGAGGTCAGAGACCTGGCAGGGAGGTGCCAGAATAACAACCTATCCCACAACATAATCAAGACAAAGGAGTTGATTGTGGACTACAGGAAAAGGAGGACCGAGCACGCCCCCATTCTCATCGACAGGGCTGTAGTGGAGCAGGTTGAGAGCTTCAAGTTCCTTGGTGTCAAAATCACCCACAAACTAGAATGGTCCAAACACACCAAGACAGTAGTGAAGAGGGCATGACCAAACCTATTCCCCCTCAGGAGACTGAAAAGATTTGTCATGGGTCCTCAGATCCTCAAAAGGTTCTACAGCTGCAACATCGAGAACATCCTGCCTGGTTGCATCACTGCCTCGTACGGCAACTCTTTGGCCTCCGATCGCAAGGCACTACAAAGGGTAATGCGTATGGCCCAGTACATCACTGGGGCTAAACTGCCTGCCATCCAAGACCTCTACACCAGGCGGTGTCAGAGGAAGGCCCTAAAAATGGTCAAAAACCCCAGCCACCCCAGTCTAGGTCCAAAAGGCTTCTCAACAGCTTTTACCCCCAAGGCATAATACTCCTGAAAAGGTAATCAAATGGCTACCTGGACTATTTTTACTGTGTCCCAGGCACCCCCCCCCCCCCCCAACCCCCTGCCAACCCCTCTTTTATGCAGCTGCTACTCTCTGTTTATCATCTATGCATAGTCCCTTTAACTATACATCCATGTACATATTACCTCAATTAGCTAGACTAACCGGTGCCCCCACACATTGTACCGGTACCACCTATATATAGCCTCGCTACTGATATTTTCACTGTCATTTTACTGTTTGTTTTTCATTTCTTTACTCTTATATTGTTTATCTAATACCTATTTTTTACTTAAAAATTGCACTGTTTGTAAGGAAGCATTTCATTGTAAGGTCTACACCTGTTGTATTTGGCGCACGTGACAAATACACTTTGATTTTATTTTATTTAGGGGCATTCAAGTGGATTTTCCCCAACATTATGTGGTGAATACCACTTTCACACTTGGTTATGAGCGCAGTAGTTACACATTCTGGTAGTTTACTGGTAAACTTCCAAAGTTTCCAGTAATATACCCTCCCTTTGCAAACCTAGTCCCAAGTGAAACGGAGACGAAATCCCTCCTCTAATAGTTGTTTCATAAGTGGTTTGGTCTCATCTACCTCTGAGGTCCTCTATGTTGTTACACCAGAGGAAAATGTACTCTGATGCTACCTCAGACTCCAACAATAGTACTTGACTAAAGGGGCAAACTAGATATGTGAAAGATATCCAGTCACTCTTAGAGAACAGTGGTAATGATATATTGTAATTATTAAAGAACATTGTGTTTCCACATATAGCCTTCATCGGGATGCTTGTTGTTACACCAAAACACTTCCCAGACTCCCCCACAGATTCCCATGTAACCAACCCCACAACAAAGCCCTCCACAATACAAGACAGTGGGTGATTGTGAAAGTGTGTGGGGTGTTTAATTTGTCTGCTTCTCGATACAGAACATTCCGTTTATTATGACCGGAACAGTCAGAGCATAGCAGACAGTAGTAAACAAATAACATATCTACTATTATGTGTTCTTTATTCAGCATGGGAAACTTGAACATATTTGTTGATTTAGATTTGAAAACATAGCTATTGTCTCTCTCTCTATATATAGATATATCCTTCATTTAATTCCCCTCTACAAAATTCCCCCTAATTTTATTGAATGAATTGTCAGTTTATGATGAAGTCTCTTAATAAATTGTTCACATGTTGCTCTTTAATTTGGTCCTATTGAGCTGTAGCTAAGAAAAGACAACAAACAACTGAATTATAAGTGCATGATTATCGGTTTTACTGGAGTGCTTAACATTTTGGCAGGTGTTAAATATCTATGATTTGCCAATGTAATTTGTTAGCATGTTCATTCACTGTAAACAGGCTAAGGCTCTGTACGTCTAATTGGCTGGCTGAGTAAAATCCTGCAAAAGCTTCATGTCTATTTGGTTTTCAACTTAACTCTATCCTTTCTTGATAAAGTTGTGATTCTTTTAGATTTAGGAAGGTCCAAGCAGGAACGCAACCTGGACGCCAGTACATTCTGATGGGTACACCCCAAAAAGACATTACCAATAGACAATTATTCTAATGCATATCTGTGGCTGGTATGGTTTCAGACAACAATGTCTCTTGTATTTGATAGACAGAGTGTTAGCTGTGGGAAGAGAGGGGAAGAGATGTAATCACACTTCACATGATGTCTGTATATGTTGAGAATTAAATGTTCACCATATTTAAACATGAATCAGAAACCCCCCTTCCAATTCCTTGGGAAGTAAAGACTGGGCACAGATGTCAATTCAACGTCTATTCCACGTTAGTTCATCGTAATTTCATTGAAATGACGTGGAAACATTGATTCAACCAGTATGTGCCAAGTGGGTAGTTATTGCAAAATAGCCATACTACATAAGTGACCCGTTTCAGGAAACTAGGCGTATGTCGCGGATCACTACTTCATTAGAGAGCCATTTGAACGTAAACTAAAAAAAAAAAAATCAAATGCATTTTTTTGGCAGAAATGCCTTCTCGAACATGTGAACTTTCATGTGCCTTAATAACAAACATATATGGCATCTGTAAATACAAATACAATTGTTAAAATGATGAGCCTAGTTGATTTAGCCACAGAAAAAGAAAGCAACCTTACTGCTAGCGATGATTGGCTGAGATAATGAGTGAGCTGGACATGCTGAGAGATGAGTTTGGACTGGTCTGCCATATAGCAGGCTTCTGTCTATTTGAGCTGGTCAGTATGTCTAGGTAATCCTGTCTAACAAAGCATTTTTTTTTTATGTATCGCGTATTAAACTGCATAAGTGTTCATCTCCACTTTCTGGAGGACCCGAGTTTTGAAATCAGTGGAATTCAAGTATGATAGCTTAGGAGATGGAGAAAACATCGGTCTCCGGATGACATCTTCAAACTAAGGGCAACCATGGCAACCGACAGCAGACATGTCCATTCATGATGTATACGGGTAAGATAGTCTAGCTAGCTACGTTATCAGATATTACACGTTTCTAATTTTGACATAAAGTGGTTTAATTCCAAGTTAAAGTGTACTGTTAGCTACCAAACGTTAGCTGGCTGGCTCGCTAGCTAACATTACGTGTATGATCTTATTATTCGTATCTCAGAGCCATTTGCTAGCTAACATTGGCCCTAGCTGGTTAGCTAACAGCAGATTCATGCAGGGTAGTAACGTCATGAGTTGAGATTATGGTTCATTGTTTAACTAGCCATTTAGCTACATGTCTTAACAAAATACTTTCATCTGAGTGTGCCAGAGTGTAGTGTAACTGATACATTAACGAATGCTTAACACCCGTTGAATATGGCCGGTGTCAGTAAACGTCGGCAAAAAAGCGTAATTAAATTGTTGCCAGAAACACAGTTACAGTCACCAACGCTCTGGATAACAGGAAAACAGCCTAACCAGCTCTGCTAGGGCAAGTAAAATGGTCAGAGTGGGGTGTTCTCTCATTTGTTTCTGGAAGTAGCTAGCAAGCTAGCCAATGTTAGGCTGTTAGCTTGTTTGCTTGACAGCCGTTGTGAGGTCAGAACGTTTGGATCAACCCTACTCATCGGCCAGAACGTCCAGTGTGCGCTCTGAACGCTCCGAGAGCAAAACAGTCTGAATTTACGAACAGATAATCTGACAGCACAGTTGCAGTCACCAAAGTTCTGGATAACATAACAGCCAGACGAGCTCTGCTTGGGCGAGTAATGTTCAGTGAACTGTTCTCTCCAGAGTCCTTTGAAGCCCCCTCCCGCTGTTCAATGACCATCCCCTGGCATTTTCTACAAGGAATCTGCCTAAAAAAAAGTTTCTCACAAGTGGGCGTGACACCTACTCCCATTGCCTGCTGCTTGGATTTTACCTGGTGATCTGTTCATCATCTTCCCTGGCCTGTCTCCCCCTGTCTGGTACAGGTACCCCCGCCACACTCCCCCTTCTCTCCCAAGCTTTTGCTTGCCTGGTGCGAGTGACTCTGAACTTACAATGGCTAGCCCCAAGTCGTATACTGTTTTCTTGTGCTTTATGCTATTTCCCTCATGACTCCTGCATGCTTTGTTGACTTTGAACTTGCTTGTTTACCCAACCAATGGACAGACTATGTTTGTTCCCACACTCGGGACTCTCTCTATTGGTTACACTCTTGGCTTCCCATCCTATTCTAACCACCTCTCGCCGGCTTTGTATTCATGTTACCTGATGAAATTGCTGTACAATGTGATCTTGTTGCCATTTAATGCATATTCAAATGTCATAAATCAACACTTCAGCGCTCTCCCTGCTCTCTGCTGTGCTCTGATTATATTACTGCTGATGATATCTGGTAATGTGCATGTACACCCTGGTCCACCTACTGTTGCTAGCCCCAATTCTGATATATGCTCTGATATCTGCTTCACTGATTTCTGCTCTCGTAAAAGCCTGGGTTTTCTGCACGTTAACACTAGAAGCTTATTGCCTAAAATGGATCAATTGAAAGTGTGGGTTCACAGCTCCAATCCAGATGTGTTGGTCATTACTGAGATGTGGACTTCTTCGGGATCGGTGTCCCTTCCAATGGACGGTTGAGCTAACATAGGCTAATGCGATTAGCATGAGGTTGTAAGTAAGAAGACAATTTCCAAGGACATAGACATATCTGATATTGGCAGAAAGTTTAAATTCTTGTTAATCTAATTGCACTGTCCAATTTACATTAACTATTACAGTGAAAGAATACATGCTATGAATACATGCTATTGTTTGAGGAGAGTGCACAATTTAGAACATGAAAAGTTATTAATAAACAAATTAGGCACATTTGGGCAGTCTTGATACAACATTTGGATATGCAATGGTTCATTGGATCAGTCTAAAACTTTGCACATACACTGATGACATCTACTGGTCAAAATCTAAATTGCACCTGGGCTGGAATAATACATTATGGACTTTCTCTTGCATTTCAAAGATGATGGTACAAAAAAATAAAAAATAATGGTTGTTTTTTTGTATTTTCTTTTATCAGATCTATTGTGTTATATTCTACTACATTCCTTTCACATTTCCATAAACTTCAAAGTGTTTTATTTCAAATGGTACCACTAATATGCATATCCTTGTCAACAAGTGTATCTTTAATTTTATGTAAAACATGTATCTTTCATCAAAGTTTATGATGAGTATTTATGTTATTTGACGTGGCTCTCTGCAATTTCTCCGGATATTTTGGAGGCATTTCTGAACATGGCGCCAATGTAAACTGAGGTTTTTGGATATAAATATGAACTTTATCGAACAAAACATAAATGTATTGTGTAACATGAAGTACTATGAGTGTAATCTGATGAAGATCATCAAAGGTTAGTGATTAATTTTATCTCTATTTCTGCTTTTTGTGACTCCTGTCTTTGGCTGGGAAAATGACTGTGTTTTTCTGTGATTTTGCGGTGACCTAACATAATCGTTTGTGGTGCTTCGCTGTAAAGCCTTTTTGAAATCGGACACTGTGGTGGGATTAACAAGAAGTGTATCTTTAAAATGGTGTGAAATACTTGTATGCTTGAGGAATTTTAATTATGAGATTTCTGTTGTTTGAATTTGGCGCCCTGCACTTTCACTGGCTGTTGTCATATCAATCCCGTTAACGGGATTGCAGCCATAAGAATTAAAGGTCCTAAATGATGTCACAATTGCCCTTGATTCTAAGCAATGTTGTGCTGCTATTTTTCTTGACTTTGCCAAAGCTTTTGATACGGTAGACCATTCCATTCTTGTGGGCCGGCTAAGGAGTATTGTTGTCTCTGAGGGGTCTTTGGCCATCACTGCACTCTACACTCCTCTGTAAACTGGTCATCTCTGTATACCCATCACAAGACCCACTGGTTGATGCTTATTTATAAAACCCTCTTAGGACCTCACTCCACCCTATCTGATATACAGTTGAAGTCGGAAGTTTACATACACTTAGGTTGGAATCATTAAAACTCGTTTTTCAACCACTTCACACATTTCCTGTTAACGAACTGTAGTTTCGGCAAGTCGGTTAGGACATCTACTTTGTGCATGACACAAGTCATTTTTCCAACAATTGTTTACAGACATTATTTCACTTATAATTCCAGTGGGTCAGAAGTCTACATACACTAAGTTGACTGTTCCTTTAAACAGCTTGGAAAATTCCAGAAAATTATGTCATGGCTTTAGAAGCTTCTGATGGAATAATTGACATCATTTGAGTCAATTGGAGGTATACCTGTTGGTGTATTTCAAAACCTACCATCAAACTCAGTGACTCTTTGCTTGACATCATGGGAAAATCAAAAGAAATCAGCCAAGACCTCAGGAAACAAATTGTAGACCTCCACAAGTCTGGTTCATCCTTGGGAGCAATTTCCAAACGCCTGATGGTACCACGTTCATCTGTACAAACAATAGTACGCAAGTATAAACACCATAGGACCATGCAGCCGTCACACCGCTCAGGAAGGAGATGCGTTCTGTCTCCTACAGATGAACGTACTTTGGTGCGAAAATTGCAAATCAATCCCAGAACAACAGCAAAGGACCTTGTGAAGATGCTGGAGGAAACAGCTACAAAAGTATCTATATTTACAGTAAAACAAGTCCTATATCGACAACCTGAAAGGCCGCTCAGCAAGGAAGAAGCCACTGCTCCAAAACCGCCACAAAATAGATGGCATCATGAGGTGGGAAAATTATGTGGATATTTTGAAGCAACATCTCAAGACATCAGTCAGGTAGTTAAAGCTTGGTTGCAAATGGGTCTTCCAAATGGACAATGACCCCAAGAATACTTCCAAATTTGTGGCAAAATGGCTTAAGGGCAACAAGGTCAAGGTCTTGGAGTGGCCATCACAAAGCCCTGACCTCAATCCTATTGAACATTTGTGGGCAGAACTGAAAAAGCGTGTGCAAGCAAGGAGGCCTAACAAACCTGACTCAGTTACACCAGCTCTATCAGGAGGAATGGGCCAAACTTCACCCAACTTATTGTGGGAAGCTTGTGGAAGGCTACCCGAAACGTTTGACCCAAGTTAAACAATTTAAAGGCAATGCTACCAAATACTAATTGAGTGTATGTAAATTTCTGAACCACTGGGAATGTGATGAAAGAAATAAAAGCTGAAATTAATAATTCTCTCTACTACTATTCTGACATTTCACATTCTTAAAATAAAGTGGTGATCCTAACTGACCTAAAACAGGGAATTTTTACTTGGATTAAATGTCAGGAATTGTGAAAAACTGAGTTTAATAAATGTATTTGGCTAAGGTGTATGTAAACTTCCGACTTCAATTGTACCTACTGCAGCCCTCATTCTTCACATCCAACACCCGGTCTGCCAGTCACATTCTGTTAAAGGTCCCCAAAGCACACATATCCCTGGGTTGCTCCTCTTTTCTGTTTGCTGCAGCTAGCAACTGTAACTAGCTGCAACACACACTCAAACCTGACAGTTTTATCTCCATCTCTTCATTCAAAGACTCAATCATGGACACCTACTGATAGTTGTGGCGCTTTGCGTGATGTATTGTTGTATTACTTTCTTGCCCTTTGTGATGTTGTCTGTGCCTAATAATGTTTGTACAATGTTTTGTGCTGCTACCATGTTGTGCTGCTGCCATGTTGTGTTCCTACCATGTTGTTGTCATGTTGTGTTGCTACAATACGGTTTTGTCATGTGTTGCTGCCATGCTATGTTGTTGTCTTAGGTATCCCTTCATGTAGTGTTGTGGCGTCTCTTTTGTCTTGATGTGTGTTTTGTCCTTTTTTTTATCCCAGCCCCCGTCCCCGCAGGAGGCCTTTTGCCTTTTGTTCTTAACTGACTTGCCTAGTTAAATAAAGGTTAAATAAAAAAAGAATATATATTACAAATGTGTGTCTGGAAGTAGCTAGCAAGTGGTGCTTGACTGCTGTTGTTAGTACAGAACACTCGGATCAACCCTTAAAGAGATGGGTGGGGCTAAAGCTTAAGATGATGTGAACGATGCTGAATGGGTGTAGACAAAGAAGGGCTCTCCAGTTGTAGTACCAAAACATTCAAAGGCCTCTTTCTCAAAAGTGAGTTTACAACTTTATCAACTTTCAAGCAGAATTACTTTCCCATTGTTCCTCAACTGTTGTGTACAATATAACATTTTGATTAACATTTTGAGTCTCTACTTTTATCTAATGTAAAAAACACAATAAAAATGTTGCTACATAATACCGATTTGAGCCGGTCGGTCACATATAGTCACATACACATGCTTTGAATCAGCAAGAAACCTCAACCTGTCCTTTATCAGTGACCATTTTGCTCACTTTTTATAGGAATGATTTTTGCGAGACACAACATTACTTAGGGAGTACTTAATGTGACCTTTTCTGAATATGCTGCCTTTTTCAACTTTTTTATGGAAAATCTCTGAACAAAGAATTCCCCAGTTCAGATTGGACCAGATCGAGTTTGGGAGGACTTGGGCTAAGGGTCAGGTAGCATGACCAGCCCAACTCTGTGAACTGCATTAGCAATACTGTGCTGTCAATTAATGAGGGATAACTTTATTACTGTGGGAAATTATTTTGAGTATCTGGAGAAGTTCAGGGGGGGTCAATATCGCACAAGGACCTAGGATGTGAACAGAATATCAAAGTGGAACTGGATGTTTGTCCTGTACAAGTACAAGTACAAGTTGTTCATCTGCTAGTCTGGAGAGATCAAAATACCTCTGATCTTCACAGACAGTTGATTTCCTTTGTGTTTTTTTGGGTTGGTATTTGCATTTACTAAGGCCCACACTAATCACATAGCATCGAGCACTTAGGTTATGATTGAGGAGAAAAGTTCATATCCACCACTCTCCTACACACCGATCCAACAGTCCAATTGTAGATTTGTCCTCCTGAAATGCTTCTGATCGTGTTAGTGATAAAAAATAAAGTGTTAGGAGTTGATTCAATCCGTAGCGCAGAAGATCAGTGGTTATATTGCGATTGACATTTCAAGGCAATGTTTCTGCATTTGTGCATTCGTGGTAAATGCTGCGTACGTCGGCTCAATCGGAAATTACCTTCAGAATGTAAACCATGCTACAGCACAGATCTTCCGCGTATTGAATCGAGCCCTACGCCATATACAAGTAATGAGAAGATAAGCAAGCTAAAATGACTTCACATGAAACACTTATCTAGTAGTTTCCAATGGTAGTGACAGGCACCTTTGAACCCAGCAAATGGTCTTGATTTGTGAGCAAATTTGAGGGATTCTACTTCAAATGATTTGATCCCTCTCTCTCGGCTTCCTGCCGATGTTATCCTGTTAACACTACCCCCCCCCCCCCTCCCAGGAGGAAGTGACCACATATGGACCTTGGTACTGCCCCATGGGTTTGAGCACAAGATATGTCCCAGAGCAACATGGGGGAGATGGGAAGACACCGTCAAGAAAGAGCTACTGGCCCAATCCGTGAGAGTCAGTTCTCTCCAAAAGCATAATGCTGATCTGTCTGATCAAACATATTTCATTTGGGGACTGTGTATGGGTGGGATGCAGTGTGGGAGTATTGATACACCTTGAATAAAAGCATATCAAAACAAAGATGCAATATACAAACCTCCATCAGTATTCAACATCTTTGCTAGATCTCATGACAAAGCACTCAAGGTAAACATGACTCACCTCAATCGAGTAAACTAATGGACAGATGTGTAAATGTCAAGCTAAACAGTCCATAATGTCCTTAATAAACAAAATAACCGATTTACTGACATCCTGTTTTAAAGAGAGTGAGAGGTTTACAGCTTGAATTACACATCTGGTTATATTACGGGAAAGTCCCCTGTCGAAGATGGTGTGCAATGCTGTATTTATTTCAAACACGTTTCAAACAACACTTCCATTGGGTAAGGGGTGGGTAGAGGCTGTTTGTCATTGAGGAGATGTATTTGATCCATCCTATAAGACTAAACAACCAGCCTTTTGCATGTCTTTTTTCTTCCCACGAGGGAGGTCAAATGGGAACTAGCATACAAGAACCATAAATAACGGAAAGGCTATTTCTGCTGTAGGACAGACTTACACTCTTTAATATATACAGTTAAAGTCGTAAGTTTACACACACCTTAGCCCAATACATTTAAACTCTGTTTTTCACAATTCCTAACATTTAATCCTAGTAAAAAATCCCTGTCTTATGTCAGTTAGGATCACCACTTTCGTTTAAGAATGTGAAATGTCAGAATAATAGTAGAGAGAATGATTTATTTCAGCTTTTATTCCCAGTGGGTCAGAAGTTTACATACACTCAATTAGTATTTGGTAGCATTGCCTTTAAATTGTTGAACTTGGGTCAAACGTTTCGGGTAGCCTTCCACAAGATTCCCTCAATAAATTGGATACGTTTTGGCCCATTCCTCCTGACAGAGCTGGTGTAACTGAGTCAGGTTGGTAGGCCTCCTTGCTCAAACAAGCTTTTTCAGTTCTGCTCACAAATTTTCTATAGGAGTGAGGTCAGGGCATTGTGATGGCCACTCCAATACCTTGACCTTAAGCCATTTTGCCACAACTTTGGAAGAATGCTTGGGGTCATTGTCCAATTGGAAGACCCGTTTGGTCTTCTAATCCTGTCTAACGCCGCTTTTTTGGAAATGTATTGCGTATTAAAACTGCAGAAGTGTTGCTCACCACTTTCTGTAGGACCGAATTTTGATATCAGTGGAATTAGAGTATGATAGCTAAGGAGATGGACAAAACACCCATCTCCGGATTACATCTTCAAACTAAGGGCAACCATGTCAACCGACAGGAGACGCATCCATCCGTGAATGATGTATATGGGTAAGATAGTCTAGCTAGATGCATTTTCAGATATTACACGTTTCTAATTTGAACAGAACGAGACATTTGCTTGGCTAGCTATTGCCTAATGTTAGCTAGCTAACATTGAACCTGGTTGGTTAGCTTCCTTCATGCAGGGTAGTAACATCATGATTTGGAATTATGGTTCATTGTTTACCTAGCTAGCTAGACCAATCCGAAACTCATCTCTCGGCATGTCCAGCCCATCCATTATCTCAGCCAATCAGGTTTTTGACTTTTTCCGTGGCTCTTAATTATTATTATTTTATTAGTATTTGCAGATGGCATACACACTTGTTATAAAGGCACATGAAAATTCACATGTTCCAGAAGGAATGTCTGCCAAAAAAACACATCCTGTGAAGTCGTGAGGTGCGACATACTGTAAGCCTAGCTTCTTGAAATGGGTCACATATTAGCCCACATCGCTACAAGGATGCACTTTCATGCTAGGTTTAGGACCTCATATTGAAGCTTATAGAGACCCTCTACTTTGGTTTAGACACAAGCATTATGAAACCTCTAAAGACAATACATTAATTTGACTTGGAGAAAATCTGTTTTTTTGGACCTAACTTGATTACCAATTTTCCATGTGGTTTCTTCCTTCACAGATTTCATGAAATTATAACCTCTTCCTAAGTATTTGGTCAAATTATACATTTTGTTTTCTAGAAACAAGGGTAGCTCGATTTCCCCCATTCCCCCCTACAGCTAGACTAATGAGATAAAGTTGTCCTTTATTGTAACGCCCGTCGGAAGAAGTGGACCAAGGTGCAGCGTGGTACGTGTTCATGATACTTTATTTAATCAGAACACCAAACAAAACAACAAAAGAATAACGAACGTCACGTTCTGAAGGCTTCTCAGAGCTAACAAAAAACAACATCTCACAACCTAAGGTGGCAAAACAGGCTGCCTAAGTATGATTCCCAATCAGAGACAACGATAGACAGCTGTCCCTGATTGAGAAACTTACCCGGCCAAAACATAGAAACACAAAACATAGAATGCCCACCCCACATCACACCCTGACCTAACCAAATAGAGAAATAAAACGTCTCTCTAAGGTCAGGGCGTGACACGTATTCTAAGGCTTAGAACGAAAGGGTGCTGCATTGCTCTCCCTAAAAATGTCAGGATCTGGGAAGGTTACTGGTACGCTGGTCCTAGATTCCATCAGATGGAATAGATATAAACTGTGTCTGTTTACAACATTATCTGTGTATGTCAGTGAAAGCCCCTTTCTGTGGCTTGTCATTGTGACGCCATGTAGCCGTCGATGATGCTGGTGGGGGATCCCCTCATAAATCTGGAATTCCTCCTGAACCACTCTCTCCTCACCATGTCACATACCAGTCCCACCCATGGGCATGGATGGTAGTTTGTGGGACTCAGCCGAGCAATAAAGATGCAGATACTCACTCTTCATGTTGACAAACAAAATGTAATTGAATTAACAGTGTGACAGTGTGATACTAAACCATCCAATGAGTGTAGAAGATGTTGTAAAGGTCAAAGCGTCAGGATTTTAATCAAAGTAGTGTTTATCCCCAACAGAAAATAGTTTCTGTATATCAGAGTATTACTCTCAAATACAAGCACAACCAGCACAATCAATCAAAAACCCAATGTCATTATCGCAGTGGGAATTCCCTCGTTTCTTATGGGTAAAGTGAAAGAGACAAGCACCAAAGCTAATTTCATCACACAACACTCACTCAGAGCCTTCACTGTTCTCAGACAAAGAAAACAACAAGTTTGAAGTGAGTAACTGAATTCTAGTACTGTACTCTATCACATATTCCCAACCTATTTCCCAGGGTATCCTCTCTGTCGTTGGGGTTTAGTTGGTCCGTAACTGCCTGAAAACTGACATCACTCCATGTCCGACCTGTGACATGCGATCCCAGAATATCCCATTTACACATTTAGGGACAAGGGTTTCAGCCTGTAGTTTGCATCTAACTGTGGTTCATGCATCATGTCTATAGCTCAAATATGCAGCAAAATTGCTTGGCCTCTGTTGTGTGCTGAATGTTGTTGATTGGTGAGAGGTGACTCGATGTCAAAGCACTGTAGACTGGACCCACTAGGCTCCCCTGGCCTTCCCCCTCTCACTGTCGGGGGAATTCTGACCGAGTTAAGAGCACGTAAATGGAACGTAATTCCCTTTTTATTCACTTCTCTCTGCACCTATTCTGACCTTGAACTTAAGCTTGAGAATATCATGCAATTCGCCCGCTATTCATTTGGGGTGTAGATCAAAGAAATTAAGGTTTTGCGGGGATGTGTCTACAGATATTCCGTATTCTGACCTTGATTTAATTCCCTCATAATTCCACCACCTTTACGCATGAGGAAATCATGAATAAGGTCGAGCAAATTCGGTGGAAAAAGCATTTACTTTCTATTTTCTATAGAAATAAAAGCATTCCCCATGCATTGTAATTTATACATTGATAAGCGCTAGGTAAATGAGCAATCTGTTTGGAAATGGGAATTGTAAATAGATGATTTTCCCTTATGATCCTTGGAGACAAGTGTGAAACCAATTATATGGAAGAAAACTGAAAATCATATCAACATGACATGTATTTCGGGATTCTTCCGGGGGCATTGAGTACACCACATCAGTCACTGGCTTTATCAATAAGTGCATTGAGGACGTCATCCCCACAGTGACTGTATGTACATACCTCAACCAGAATCCATGGATTACAGGCAACATTCGCACTGAGCTAAAGGGTAGAGCTACCGCTTTCAAGGTGCAGGACTCTAACACGGAAGCTTATAAGAAATCCTGATATGCCCTGTGACGAATCATCAAACAGGCAAAGCACCAATACAGGGCTAAGATTGAATCATACTACACCGGCCCTGACGCTCGTTTTTTGTGGCAGGGGTTGCAAACTATTACAGACTACAAAGGAAAGCTCGGCCGCGAGCTGCCCAGTGACACAAGCCTACCAGACGAGTTAAATCACTTCTATGCTCTCTTCGAGGCAAGCAACACTGAGGCATGCATGAGAGAACAAGCTGTTCCGGACGACTGTGTGATCATGCTCCCGTAGCTGACGGGAGTAAGACCTTTAAACAGGTCAACATTCACAAGGCCGCGGGGCCAGACGGATTACCAGGACGTGTGCTCAGGGTATGTGCTGACCAACTGGCAAGTGTCTTCACTGACTTCACCTTCCCTGATTGAGTCTGTAATACCAGCGTGTTTCAAGCAGACCACCATAGTCCCTGTGCCCAAGAACAGTAATGCAACCTGCCTAAATGACAACATGTCCGTAGCCATGAAGTGCTTTGAAAGGCTGGAAATGGCTCACATTAACAATATTATCCCAGAAACCCTAGACCCACTCCAATTTGCATACCGCCCAAACAGATCAACAGATGATGCAATCTCTATTGCACTCCACACTGCCCTTTCCCACCTGGACAAAAGGAACACCTACGTGAGAATGCTGTTCATTGACTACAGCTGAGTGTTCCACACCATAGTGCCCTCAAAGCTCATCACTAAGCTAAGGACCCTGGGACTTAACACCTCCCTCTGCAACTGGATCCTGGACTTCCTGATGGGCCGCCCCAGGCGGTGAGGGTAGGTAACAACACATCTGCCAAGCTGATACTCAACACTGGAGCCCCTCAGGGGTGCGTGCTCAGTCCCCTCCTCTACTCCCTGTTTACCCACGACTGCATGGCCAGGCATGACTCCAAAACAATCATTAAGTTTGCAGACGACACAACGGTGGTAGGCTTGATCACCGACAAGACAGCCTACAGGGAAGAGGTCAGAGACCTGGCCGGGTGGTGCCAGAATAATATCTTATCCCTCAACATAATCAAGACAAAGGAGATGATTGTGGACTACAGGAAAAGGAGGACCGAGCACGCCCCCGTGCTCATCGACGGGGCTGTAGTGGAGCACGTTGAGAGCTTCAAGTTCCTTGGTGTCACATCACCAACTAACTAGAATGGTCCAAACACACCAAGACAGTCATGAAAAGGGCACGACAAATCCTATTTCCTCTCAGGAAACTAAAACGTTTTGGCGTGGGTCCTCAGATCCTCAAAAGGTTCTACATCTGAAACATTGAGAGCATCCTGACTGGTTGCATCAATGCCTGGTATGGCAACTGCTCGCCCTCCGAATGCAAGGCACTACAGAGTGTAATGAATACGGTCCAGTACAACATTGGGGCTAAGCTGCCTGCCATCCAGGACCTCTACGCCAGGCGGTGTCAGAGGAAGGCCCTGAAAATGGTCAAAACCCAGCCACCCCAGTCATAGAATGTTCTCTCTACTACCGCATGGGTAGTAGCAAGCGGTATCGGAGCGCCAAGTCTAGGGCCAAAAGGCTTCAACAGTTTTTTCCCCCCAAGCCATAAGACCGCTGAACAAGTAATCAAATGGCTACCCGGACTATTTGCATTGTACGCCCTCCCGCCCCCCACAAATCTTTTACTCTGCTGCTACTCTCTGGTTATCATATATGTGTGGTCACTTTAACTATACATTCATGTACATACTACCTCAATTAGCCCGACTAACCGGTGCCCCCGCACATTGGCTGCCTGGACTATACTTTTTTCCCAATCTTCCTCTGTTCAGTGTCTGTGTTCTTTTGCCCATCTTAATCTTTTATTTTTAATGGGCAGTCTGAGAACTTTTTCTTTGCAACTCTGCCTAGAAGGACAGCATCCAGGAGTCGCCTCTTCACTGTTGACATTGAGACTGGTGTTTTGCGGGTACCATTTAATGAAGCTGCCAGTTGAGGACTTGTGAGGCATCTGTTTCTCAAACTAGACACTAATGTACTTGTCCTCTTGCTCAGTTGTGCACCGGGGCGCCTCTGTCTATACTGGTTAGAGCCAGTTTGCGCTTACACAGTGTTGTACGAGATCTTCAGTTTCTTGGCAATTTCTCACATGGAATATCCTTTGTTTCTCAGAACAAGAACAGACTGATCAGTTTCAGAAGAAAGGTATTTGTTTCTGGCCATTTTGAGCCTGTACTCGAACCCACGAAAGCTGATGCTCCAGATACTCAACTAGTCTAAAGAATGCCTGTTTTATTGCTTCTTTAATGAGAAAAACAGTTTTCAGCTGTGCTAACATTATTGCAGAAGGCTTTTCTGATGATCAATTAGCCTTGATGGTTGCTGATGATCAATTGATGGTTGCTGACATTGGGCCTCTGTATTCCATAAAAAAGCTGCCGTTTCCAGCTACAATAGTAATTTACAACATTAACAATGTCTGCCATTGATAAAATGCAATTGTGTTAGTCTGTAGATTATGCCTGCCCATACCACAATGAGGCACTCTGTCCACAAAGTACATCAGTCAAACAGTTCGCCTACCATCTGTCCAGTACAGATGAAACTGCCATTAAGCCGTGAAGAGCTCACTTCTCCAGCGTGCCAGTTGCTATTGAAGGTGAGCATTTGTCCACAAATCAGTTACAATACCTCACCGCAGTCAGGTCAAGACAATGAGCATGCAGATGAGCGTCGCTAAGAGCGACAGTTTGTGTGGAAATTCTTTGGTTGTGCAAACCCAGTTTCAGGGTGGCTGGTCTCAGACGATCCCGCAGGTGAAGAAGCCAGATGTGGAGGTCCTGGGCTGGCGTGGGCTGTTTTTGTGAGGCCGGTTGGACGTAAAGTCAAATTCTCTAGAACATTGGAGGCGGCTTAATGGTACAGAAATTAACATAAAATTCTGGCAACAGCTCTGTTGGACACTTCCTCAAAACTTGTCACACAACGCCACAGATGTCACAAACTGTGCATTTTTGAGTGGCATTTTATTGTCCCAAGCACAAGGTGCACCATGTAATGATCATGCTGTTTAATCAGCTTCTTGATATGCAACACCTGTCAGGTGGATGGATTATGTTGGCGAAGGTGAAATGCTCACTAACAGGGATGTTGACAAATTTGTGCAACACATGAGAAAAATAAGCATTTTTTTTGCATATGGAAAATGTCTGTTATCTTTTATTTCAGCTCATGAAACAAACTACACATGTTGCGTTTATATTTTTGTTCAATATACATGTAGCTGGAGAAAGCATTATAGCACATTCAAAATGCAGTGTGGAACATGAATTAATGCTGCTATGTACTTAGAAGATATAAACTGGCAGTGAACATGTTCAAAGTTTCTTACAACAGAAAACATCAAATAGCGTAACATTCTCAGTAACGTTACAGAAACGTTTCTTGCTATGACTGTGGACCGTTTTGCTACCTTATTTGAATGCACTGACTAAGTCCCTCTGGATAAGAGCGTCTGCTAAATGACCGGAATGGAAATATGAACACTTGCAACACATGCTGAGTATTATTCCAATCAGATCTGCACACTAACATAATCTGTCTGGACCAAATCCAAAACAATCATATCTGTTTCACAAGTACGGACAGCACAGTATAATATAGTACAGTAGAATACAGAACATTATACTGTACCGTCTAAACTTGGACCAAGTCTGAACCAATCATAGAAGTATTTTTGGGCCAAATCAAGTCCGGACATCTGTGGACATTGAAATAAAGGTTGCCCAGAAAACGACTGCTGTGGACGTTGAAGTCAAGGCCAGACCAAATTTTAACATCACTGTCAGACAGTGCTCACTGGGTTGACTCAAGGCTGTCAGATAGTCGAGTGATATAAATAAAGGCAGCCATTCTGAACAGAAGAACACAACAAAACTGAAATGCACGGACCCGGTTGCAAGGTCATCAGCAGTGGAGTGTGATGTGGTCCCAGTAGAGGCAGCGGTGACAGCAGTCCGCTGCACTATGGCAGTAGTGTTTTAACACCATCAACACACCCCAAAGTGGAGCTGAAAGGTCCCTTTTCAGTCGTGCGGTAGCTCGTTATGTCAATCAGGCAAACTCCTGTCTCCAAGGAGACCAGCCAGGGAGGAGGAGTCTGCAATTAATCAATTATACACACAAAAGGAGGGACAAACACAGAAAAACATAGAAAACCATGCAACAGTATATTAGGGCAAACTATCTCAGTTAAAAGTCACATCAAATGCTAAATTAATAATAAATACACACAAGGGCTGGTCTCCAATTAGTGGAACAACAAGGAGCGGCACCATGTGACACTAACATGCTAACAAGGCAGCACAACCAATGACTGGCCTTGTGTCAATGAGACAAAGCTAATCTACTATTTTACCAACTCTGATTGCTAATTAGAGGGTGGTGACTTGATTTGATTTGCATCAAAATTCACTCCTCAATCTGCAATAGCAGAAGAGACAGATTGAAGAGATCATTCCGTCATGACAAAAATAACAGGATATCATTATCCCCTTGGAACACAGTTGGACAAGCCGAAGCTACAACACTCTGGTTTTCAGGGTGTTTAAACCAAGTCTCATGACAGAACAATTACTAGTCAAATGTGAGAACTTTAAGCTTACAGAGAGCAGTGTGGGAGCACTGTGTCCTCAACACTTGTGAGAAGCCTCAAATGACAAAGTTGCTCTCAGAGTGTTATAGATGACAGGATGTTTATTCGTGCCATCCAATCACATTTTCCATTTTGACCCACCCCAAAAGCCAACTGGACCGTCATTATAAGAAAGACATTAATTTAAACATTCATACCATTTTGATAGTTGCCAAGGCGAGAGAGCGAGAGAGAGAGAGATGAGCACAGGTCTCTACAGACACATGGCCATCTGCTCTCGACACTTTCACCCCTTTTCCAAGCAGTTTTTTTAGAGCTTTCGCAGAACGAGGTCACTTCGGTCCAGGCTTTTTCTCTTGGAAGCTAAACAATAGTCCCTTTTTACACAACACATATTGATAAATAATGTCCATGAAGTTCACCTAAAAAAACCAGATATCTTACAGAAACATAATAGCACAAGCTTCGTGTTTTTTAATAGGCAACGCTGATATTTAGAGACATTTGAACTGTTCTGTGAAATGTTAATGTAAACAGTGGAACTTATGAACTCAATAAGAAAAATCATTGAAGTGCAGCATTCCAAATTGTCATCCATAATGAGCAATAGGTTAAAAGCAATTCAATGTCATCTAGTTTTTTATTAACGAGATGGTTTTCCGAGATGTGAGATGTTTGCTTTGCTTGTTTGTTTTCCCCCCACATCCCCAGTCTCTCTCCAATCCAACGGATATGGCACTGACACAATGAACGCACAACCCTTGGCGTAACAAAACACTGACAACACAATAGGTCCCAACCACCCCCCCGCTTTCAATTGAAACCAGGACTTGTAACTGTGTAATTTGAAGAACTGGACATCTCCCCTATTGTTGTGCAACCATCACCCCTTGCAGATATTGTAGGTCTCTGTTGATCCAATTGTGTAACTACTAACTTAAAAGCTCATTTAGATACAAACTCCCACAGAGATGAATTGGCATGATTGATCTGAGTTGTACATACAGAGCTCCGAAAGTATTGGGACAGTGACAATTCTTATTATTTTTGGCTCTGTACTTCAGGACTTTGGATTTAAAATTATACAATGACTGTTAGGTTAAAGTTCAGTCTGTCAAATTTAATTTGAATGTATTTTCATCCATACCTGGTGAACCGTTTTTGTACATGGTCCCCCCATTTTAGGGAACCAAAAGTATTGGGACAAATTCATTATATGTGTATTAAAGTAGTTAAACATTGTACACTACTGGTCAAAAGTTTTAGAACACCTACTCATTCAACGGTTTTTCTTAATATTTACTATTTTCTACAATCTAGTATAATAGTGAAGACATCAAAACTATGAAATAACACATATGGAATCATGTAGTAACCAAAATAGTGTTAAACAAATCCAAATATATTTTATATTTGAGATTCTTCAAATAGCCACCCTTTGTCTTGATGACAACTTTGCACACTCTTGGCATTCTCTCAACAACCTTCATGAGGTATTCACCTGGAATGCATTAACAGGTGTGCCTTCTTTATTTGTGGAATTTCTTTCCTTCTTCATGCGTTGAGCCAATCAGTTGTGTTTTGACAAGGTGTGGGGGTATACAGATGATAGCCCTATTTGGTAAAAGACCATGTCCATATTATGGCAAGAACAGCTCAAATAAGCAAAGAGAAACGACAGTCCATCATTACTTTAAGACATGAAGGTCAGTCAATATGGAAAAGTTCAATAATTTTTTAAGTTTCTTCAAGTGCAGTGGCAAAAACCATCAAGCGCTGTTATGAAACTGGCTCACATGAGGACCGCCACAGGAATGGAAGACCCAGAGTTACCTCTGCTGCAGAGGATAAGTTCATTAGAGTTACTAGCTTCAGAAATTGCAGCCCAAATAAATGCTTTACAGAGTTGAAGTAACAGACACATCTCAACATCAACTTTCAGAGGAGACTGTGTGAATCAGGCCTTCGTGGTCGAATTGCTGCAAAGAAACCACTACTAAAGGACACCAATAGGAAGAAGAGACATTCTCTGGCCAAGAAACACAAGCAATGGACATTAAACCAGTGGAAATGTGTCCTTGGGTCTGGAGGCCAAATGGGAGGTTTTTGGTACCAACCGTTGTGTCTTTGTGAGACATGGTGTGGGTGAACGGATGATCTCAGCATGTGTATTTCCCACCGTAAAGCGGAGGGAAATACACATGGAGGAGGAGGTGTTATGGTGTGAGGGTGCTTTGCTGGTGACACTGTCTGTGATTTATTTAGAATTCAAGCATGGCTTAACCAGCATGGCTACCAGAACATTCTGCAGCTATACGCCATTCCATCTGATTTGGGCGTAGTGGGACTATGATTTGTTTTTCAACAGGACAATGACCCAACACACCTACAGGCTGTGTAAGGTCTATTTTACCAAGAAGGAGAGCGATGGAGTGCCACATCAGATGACCTGGCTTCCACAGTCCCCGGACCTCAACCATATTGAGATGGTTTGGGATGACTCGGACCGCAGAGTGAAGGAAAAACAGCCAACAAGTGCTCAGTGTATGTGGAAACTCCCTCAAGACTGTTGGAAAAGCATTCCAGGTGAAGCTGGTTGAGAGAATGCCAAGAGGTTGCAAAGCTGTCATCAAAGCAAAGGGTGGCTATCTGAAGAATCTCAAATATAATAAATATTTTGATTTGTTTAACACTTTTTTGGTTACTACATTATTCCATACAGTGGGGAGAACAAGTATTTGATACACTGCCGATTTTGCAGGTTTTCCTACTTACAAAGCGTGTAGAGGTCTGTAATTTTTATCATAGGTACACTTCAACTATGAGAGACGGAATCTAAAACAAAAATCCAGAAAATCACATTGTATGATTTTTAAGTAATTAATTTGCATTTTATTGCATGACATAAGTATTTGATACATCAGAAAAGCAGAACTTAATATTTGGTACAGAAACCTTTGTTTGCAATTACAGAGATCATACGTTTCCTGTAGTTCTTGACTAGGTTTGCACACACTGCAGCAGGGATTTTGGCCCACTCCTCCCTACAGATCTTCTCCAGATCCTTCAGGTTTCGGGGCTGTCGCTGGGCAATACGGAGTTTCAGCTCCCTCCAAAGATTTTCTATTGGGTTCAGGTCTGGAGACTGGCTAGGCCACTCCAGGACCTTGAGATGCTTCTTACGGAGCCACTCCTTAGTTGCCATGGCTGTGTGCTTCGTGTCGTTGTCATGCTGGAAGACCCAGCCACGACCCATCTTCAATGCTCTTACTGAGGGAAGGAGGTTGTTGGCCAAGATCTCGCGATACATGGCCCCATCCATCCTCCCCTCAATACGGTGCAGTCGTCCTGTCCCCTTTGCAGAAAAGCATCCCCAAAGAATGATGTTTCCACCTCCATGCTTCACGGTTGGGATGGTGTTCTTGGGGTTGTACTCATACTTCTTCTTCCTCCAAACACGGCGAGTGGAGTTAGACCAAAAAGCTATATTTTTGTCTCATCAGACCACATGACCTTCTCCCATTCCTCCTCTGGATCATCCAGATGGTCATTGGCAAACTTCAGACAGGCCTGGACATGCACTGGCTTAAGCAGGGGGACCTTGCGTGCGCTGCAGGATTTTAATCCATGACGGCGTAGTGTGTTACTAATGGTTTTCTTTGAGACTGTGGTCCCAGCTCTCTTCAGGTCATTTACCAGGTCCTGCCGTGTAGTTCTGGGCTGATCCCTCACCTTCCTCATGATCATTGATGCCCCACGAGGTGAAATCTTGCATGGAGCCCCAGACCGAGGGTGATTGACCGTCATCTTGAACTTCTTCCATTTTCTAATAATTGCGCCAACAGTTGTTTCCTTCTCACCAAGCTGCTTGCCTATTGTCCTGTAGCTCATCCCAGCCTTGTGCAGGTCTACAATTTTATCCCTGATGTCCTTACACAGCTCTCTGGTCTTGGCCATTGTGGAGAGGTTGGAGTCTGTTTGATTGAGCGTGTGGACAGGTGTCTTTTATACAGGTAACGAGTTCAAACAGGTGCAGTTAATACAGGTAATGAGTGGAGAACAGGAGGGCTTCTTAAAGAAAAACTAACAGGTCTGTGAGAGCCGGAATTCTTACTGGTTGGTAGGTGATCAAATACTTATGTCATGCAATAAAATGCAAATTAATTACTTAAAAATCATACAATGTGATTTTCTGGATTTTTGTTTTAGATTCTGTCTCTCACAGTTGAAGTTTACCTATGATAAAAAATTACAGACCTCTACATGCTTTGTAAGTAGGAAAACCTGCAAAATCGGCAGTGTATCAAATACTTGTTCTCCCCACTGTATATGTTATTGTCACGCCCTGATCTGTTTCACCTGTCCTTGTGCTTGTCTCCACCCCCTCCAGGTGTCGCCCATCTCCCCACTTATCCTCTGGGTATTTATACCTGTCTTTTCTGTCTGTCGGTGCCTGTTCGTCTTGTTTGTTAAAGCCTATCAGCGGATTGACTCAGCGCCTGGGTTTCCCCCAGTCTCGTCTTTCTTTTTGACCCTTGCCTGTCCTGACCCTATACCTGCCCGCCTGACCCTGCCTGCTGTCCTGTACGTTTGCGCCACCTCTGGATTACCAACCTCTGCCTGACCTGACCCTAAACTTGCCTGTCGTCCTGTATTTTGGCCTCTCCTCTGGATTATCGACCCCTGCCTGCCTTGACCTGTCGTTTGCCTGCCCCTGTTACAATAAACATTGTTACTTCACAGTCTGCATGTGGGTCTCACCTTTATCCCTGATAGTTATTTCATAGTTTTCGTGTCTTCACTACTCTTCTAGTATGTAGAAAATAGTCAAATTAAAGAAAAACCCTTGAATGAGTAGGTGTTCTAAAACCTTTAACCGTTAGCGTATATTTGGTCCCATATTTACATTACATTTACATTTAAGTCATTTAGCAGACGCTCTTATCCAGAGCGACTTACAAATTGGTGCATTCACCTTATGATATCCAGTGGAACAACCACTTTACAATAGTGCATCTAACTCTTTTAAGGGGGGGGGGGGTTAGAAGGATTACTTTATCCTATCCTAGGTATTCCTTAAAGAGGTGGGGTTTCAGGTGTCTCCGGAAGGTGGTGATTGACTCCGCTGACCTGGCATCGTGAGGGAGTTTGTTCCACCATTGGGGTGCCAGAGCAGCGAACAGTTTTGACTGGGCTGAGCGGGAACTGTACTTCCTCAGAGGTAGGGAGGCGAGCAGGCCAGAGGTGGATGAACGCAGTGCCCTTGTTTGGGTGTAGGGCCTGATCAGAGCCTGAAGGTACGGAGGTGCCGTTCCCCTCACAGCTCCGTAGGCAAGCACCATGGTCTTGTAGCGGATGCGAGCTTCAACTGGAAGCCAGTGGAGAGAGCGGAGGAGCGGGGTGACGTGAGAGAACTTGGGAAAGTTGAACACCAGACGGGCTGCGGCGTTCTGGATGAGTTGTAGGGGTTTAATGGCACAGGCAGGGAGCCCAGCCAACAGCGAGTTGCAGTAATCCAGACGGGAGATGACAAGTGCCTGGATTAGGACCTGCGCCGCTTCCTGCGTGAGGCAGGGTCGTACTCTGCGAATGTTGTAGAGCATGAACCTACAGGAACGGGTCACCGCCTTGATGTTAGTTGAGAACGACAGGGTGTTGTCCAGGATCACGCCAAGGTTCTTAGCACTCTGGGAGGAGGACACAATGGAGTTGTCAACCGTGATGGCGAGATCATGGAACGGGCAGTCCTTCCCCGGGAGGAAGAGCAGCTCCGTCTTGCCGAGGTTCAGCTTGAGGTGGTGATCCGTCATCCACACTGATATGTCTGCCAGACATGCAGAGATGCGATTCACCACCTGGTTATCAGAGGGGGGAAAGGAGAAGATTAATTGTGTGTCGTCTGCATAGCAATGATAGGAGAGACCATGTGAGGATATGACAGAGCCAAGTGACTTGGTGTATAGCGAGAATAGGAGAGGGCCTAGAACAGAGCCCTGGGGGACACCAGTGGTGAGAGCACGTGGTGCGGAGACAGATTCTCGCCACGCCACCTGGTAGGAGCGACCTGTCAGGTAGGACGCAATCCAAGCGTGGGCCGCGCCGGAGATGCCCAGCTCGGAGAGGGTGGAGAGGAGGATCTGATGGTTCACAGTATCAAAGGCAGCCGATAGGTCTAGAAGGATGAGAGCAGAGGAGAGAGAGTTAGCTTTAGCAGTGCGGAGCGCCTCCGTGACACAGAGAAGAGCAGTCTCAGTTGAATGACTAGTCTTGAAACCTGACTGATTTGGATCAAGAAGGTCATTCTGAGAGAGATAGCAGGAGAGCTGGCCAAGGACGGCACGTTCAAGAGTTTTGGAGAGAAAAGAAAGAAGGGATACTGGTCTGTAGTTGTTGACATCGGAGGGATCGAGTGTAGGTTTTTTCAGAAGGGGTGCAACTCTCGCTCTCTTGAAGACGGAAGGGACGTAGCCAGCGGTCAAGGATGAGTTGATGAGCGAGGTGAGGTAAGGGAGAAGGTCTCCGGAAATGGTCTGGAGAAGAGAGGAGGGGATAGGGTCAAGCGGGCAGGTTGTTGGGCGGCCGGCCGTCACAAGACGCAAGATTTCATCTGGAGAGAGAGGGGAGAAAGAGGTCAAAGCACAGGGTAGGGCAGTGTGAGCAGAACCAGCGGTGTCGTTTGACTTAGCAAACGAGGATCGGATGTCGTCGACCTTCTTTTCAAAATGGTTGACAAAGTCATCAGCAGAGAGGGAGGAGGGGGGAGGAGGGGGAGGAGGATTCAGGAGGGAGGAGAAGGTGGCAAAGAGCTTCCTAGGGTTAGAGGCAGATGCTTGGAATTTAGAGTGGTAGAAATTGGCTTTAGCAGCAGAGACAGAAGAGGAGAATGTAGAGAGGAGGGAGTGAAAGGATGCCAGGTCCGCAGGGAGGCGAGTTTTCCTCCATTTCCGCTCGGCGTATTCATATTCATAGCATGCAATGATTACATCAAGCCTGTGACTACAAATGTGTTGGATACATTTGCTGTTTGTTTTGGTTGTATTTCAGATTATTTTGTGCACAGTAGAAATGAATGGTAAATAATGTATTGTGTCATTTTGGGGTCACATTTATTGTAAATGTGAATAGAATGTTTCTAAACACTTCTACATGAATGTGGATGCTACCATGATTACGGATAATCCTGAATTAATTGTGAATAATGAGGAGTGAGAAAGTTAGACGCACAAATAACATACCTGTCAAAGAAATTCGAACCTCCCCTTTTATTGTAATGGTGAGAGGTTAGTATGTTTTGGGGGTAATATATTTGTGCTGTAATTTCAAAATGGTTCACCCGATATGGATGAATATACTCTTAAATAAAAGCTGACAGACTCCACTTTAACGCCATATTCATTGTATCATTTCAAATCCAAATTGCTGGAGTACAGAGCCAAAACAACAAAACATGCACTGTCCCAATACTTTTGGAGCTCACTGTGGATCACAGTGTGGTGGACTGTAGCCCTTCTAGAAAGCTCATGTTTTATGTCCATGTCTGTGCTGAAGTGGTGATATAGCACCTTGGGGTGCACTCTCTACATGTGGCTGCCAATCAATGTCGCTTCAGTTCATGGAACAGGTGGTTTAGATATTAGAGAACGATTATTATTTTTATTTATTATATATATTTTTTAGATTATCAATGTTCTCTACTTCAAATCTGAAATATTGCCTGTCTGCAAACAAACTGCCTTTTTCTCTGATCTCTTCTGTCAATGGGTCCATTTATCAATGCAAATAATGTGCATGGGTTTACGTTCCCCCAAATCCACCCATCAATTTTCTTTAATTGATCTGGGCCCAGTTAACCAAAAGCATCATAAGGCTAAATTCAGCAGCCTTAAGATGCTTTTGGGACACCTGGCCCTGTTAATTTGGATAATCACGTGCGGTTATGAAAAAGCTTGATGTAATTTCAGAAGCCATTAGCTAGGTTCAATAAGTTCAAGAGTGAGATGTCATATATGACAACAGCGGTGGTCTACTGCTCCGCTGAACAACATTATGATGTCCAGCTGCAATGAAAACCCTCAAAAACCACCCAGTGAGTGAAACATTGAAAAAGATGGTGGAAACTCTAGAGTAAATGATAATGCAAGAAGCCAGAAACCGAAGGACTGTGAAAAGATTAAGAGGCCTGATATAGTATACTGTACTCTGCCGAATTACTATAACCTCTGGGTTGTGACTTTTATACATTGGAACATGTTCTTGAAGCCAGAGAGTTACCAAGACCCAGCCAGCTGGCTCACACAGTACACCACTTTCTCTATCTGTCTCTGACAGGCTCACAGCCTCTCTCTCCACTTCTCCACTGTGGTTTCTATACGTGCGATTAAGTATGAACATGCCGTAGATTTTAACTGCCACAGTGGTCGTATAAAAACAAAGACATCAGGGAACCACGACCCTGGGTCTAGCAGTTGTTGGAGAGCAACACATTAGACGATCCTGGAAACCCAAGTTCTCCACTAGTGAGTAACTACCTTCAAAACAGCACTTGTTGTGAATGAAATTACAATACCACTTTGAATCATCTAATTATAATAGGCCTGTCAGAAGACAATCATCATTATCACATAACAGATTTTCCTCCCATGTGGATACAAAAACATCAATGATATGTTCTATTATGAAGAGGCTCTTGCTAGACTGACCATTGGAATGGATCATGAAACTGAAGACACAACGAGTGTTGAAAACATTAGGAACACCTTCCTAATATTGAGTTGCACCCTCTTTTGCCCTCAGAACAGCCTCAATTCGTCAGGGCATGGATTCTACAAGGTGTTGAAAGCATTCCACAGGGATGCTGGCCCATGTTGATTCCAATGCCTTACCTCCCTAATCTTATCTCATTTGCACACACAATATATAGATTTTTTCTATTGTGTTATTGACTGTACGTTTGTTTATTCCATGTGTAACTCCGTGTTGTTGTTTGTGTCGCACTGCTTTGCTTTATCTTGGCCAGGTCAGAGTTGTAAATGAGAACTTGCTCTCAACTGGCCTACCTGGTTAAATAAAGGTGAAATAAAAATAAAAAATGCTTCCCATAGTTGTGTCAAGTTGGCTGGATGTCCTTTGGATGGTGGATCATTTTTGATACATGAGGGAAACTGTTGATCATGAAAAACCCAACAGCATTGCAGTTCTTGACACACTCAAACTGGTGTGCCTGGAACATGCTACAATACCCCGTTCAAAGGCACTTACATCTTTTGTCTTTCCCATTCACCCTCTCTATGGCACATATACACAATCCATGTCTCAATTGTCTTAAAATCCTTCAATTGGCCTAAAATCCTTATTTAACCTGTCCCCCCCTTCATCTACACTGATTGAAGTGGATTTAACAGGTGACATGAATAAGGGATCATAGCTTTCATCTGGATTCACCTGGTCAGTCTATGTCATGGAAAGAGCAGGTATTCCTAATGTTTTGTACACTCAGTGTATGCGCAAACAAAACACTTTCTAGACATTCATACACTTTCTTTAGCAACGCCCATGCAGAAATTATTATTTGCATTTTAACCCTCTGAAAGTCAACAGGAAGACCTCTCTGTCTCACACCCCTGACCTCTCTGTAAGAGTGTCTATCCCCCCAAAATAAGATTATATTTATTTATTTCATTTTTGGTGAGAGGATGACCTCTCTCTGAGGAACAAACAACCTCTCTGGTCAGGAGTCAAATGTCAAATCGCTTGAGATCAGAAGGTCATGCCACAAAAGTATGTGTGTGGATGGTTTGTGTATGGTTGGTCTCTCTCTCTCTGTGTGTGTGTGTGTGTGTGTGTGTGTGTGTGTGTGTGTGTGTGTGTGTGTGTGTGTGTGTGTGTGTGTGTGTGTGTGTGTGTGTGTGTGTGTGTGTGTGTGTGTGTGTGTGTGTGTGTGTGTGTGTAATGATGTAAAACCAATGACTTGGAAATCCAACTGACACATTCGATGGGAAATGGACACAGTCTTTTATTTTCTCAGGTCCTCACCCTTGGCATCACTGTGGGTAAATTCAGACCAGCCAACTCAAATATATTACCAAGAGTCAGGAGAGACTTTACTTCTTAAGTCTCTTCATGATCAACATGAAAGGTTGAACTGTTGTTTTGGGCAACTTATTCTAGAGTTTTATGCCAGGTAGTCTTTTTTGTCGTTATTATTACTTGAGTTGGAGGATTTAGGCAGATTACAATGAACAGTGCAATTAAAATAAATACCATCTCTGCAAGAGTTTGAAAGAGATTGTCATCAAATCTTGGCAAATGTTGAGTTGACATTTGCCAAACTGTTTCAGTATTAGCCAAGCACATTGTTGATAATTCACATCAATGTTTCATCACAGCTCTGCGATACTAGATTGAATAAACAGGGACACCGATGACGTTTTGTCTTAACAATCTGGACCATCCCTATCTCTCTGGCTTCGTGAGGCCTCCATAATGGCATTGCTACCATCACACAGGGGGAAAAAAACAAAATGTGACCTGAGTTCACCGTATCTTTCCCCTTTGATCATCAACCAAGACATTAGCTTGGTCCACTAGCCCAGCACTGTCTCTCAAGTCCTATATCAGGCCTCAGATAGCAGCAGTAATGGCTGAGGCTTCAGCTCCTCAGTGGCTCCTGTATCTGCGTCACGGTCTGATTATCACTGCATTACAGGCAGGCTCTGCTTGACGGGTTATCTTAACCGGAATGTGCCAGAACGGACACACACTAATATGGTGAATAGAGTTTTCTATTGAGGTATGGTGCGGGGGTGTTAGGTTCTGAACAGTCAATGCCGGTTAGGCTATCACGGTTCTTGGATGTCAACACTTCTGCTCACTCACGTGATTCGTGGAGTGTTCTGTAACAACTGAGAATTGGGAAATAGTGTAGGACAATTCTGGTGTGTTCTGGACTGTTGGGCTATTTGCTCTACACAGCCTCCAGAACAACTAGTATTGGGAAGGATTTTGGGAAGACACTGCAGTCCCTTTGTTTTAGTTTAATCCATGATGTTTATAACACCTCATTGATACATAGTAGAAGAATTGACAGTATGTTACATTTTCGCAAGTGATTGATCTTACAGCGAAAATGAAAACAGTTCAAAACTAATTGAACAACGTTGCCTCACTGTCTTCATGCAGGAGACTAGACAGGAATAGAGCACTACTGCACAAAGGGAGCAAGAATTTCAAGAGTTTTGTATTGTTTGTCATCCACAGAGGAGTGATACTTCCTCAGCAATAGAGTAGTGGAGATGAGGGTGAGGTTATAGTCGATGACACAAGGGCATCGCAATCCCTTTACCGTCCAACTCAGTCTGGATAGAATTCAAAGGAGCTGAGATAGGGTATGCACATTATTCTCATATGACCCTACTGTACAACTGACAATTGCCATACAAATCCAGAGTTAAACTAGGATTGACAGATGCCAAATATGAAAGAAGCATAGCTGCATGGATCTTAATAGATGCATACACATACACTGAGTGTATAAAAAACATTAGGAACACCTGTTCTTTCGATGACATAGACTGACCAGGTGAATCCAGGTGAAAGCTATGATCCCGTATTCATGTCACTTGTTAAAACTTCTACCGAGTCAGAAACCCGGATCCGGGAGCACCCCCCACCCCCCACCAGTAAAAAAGCTGAATAGCATAGCTAGCATAGCGTCACAAGTAAATAGTAGCATCTAAATATCATTCAATCACAAGTCCAAGATACCAGATGAAAGATCCACTTCTTGTGAATCCAGCAATCATTTCTGATTTTTAAAATGTTTTACAGGGAAGACACAATATGTAAATCTATTAGCTAACCACGTTAGCAAAAGACACCATTTTTCTTTGTCCACCATTTTTTCTCTCCACCAGTAGCTATCACCAATTCGGCCAAATAAAGATATTGATAGCCACTAACCAAGAAAAAACCTCATCAGATGACAGTCTGATAACATATTTATTGTATAGGATAGTTTTTGTTAGAAAAATGTGCATATTTCAGGTAGAAATCATAGTTTACAATTGCACCCACCATCACAACTCGACTAGAATAAATACAGAGAGCAACGTGTATTACCAATTTACTCATCATAAAACATTTCATAAAAATAGACAAAGCATTGGAAAGACACAGATCTTGTGAATTCAGACAATATTTCAGATTTTCTAAGCGTTTTACAGCGAAAACACAATAAATCGTTATATTAGCATACCACATGTGCAAACGTTACCCCAGCATGAATCCAAGGCAAGGGGAGCGATAACGTTATGATCACCAAAATATATTAATTTTTTCACTAACCTTCTCAGAATTCTTCCGATGACAGTCCTGTAACATCATATTACAACATACATATAGAGTTTGTTCGAAAATGTGCATATTTAGCCACAAAAAAACGTGGTTATACAATGAGAATAGTAGCAAAACTGGCCTGAAAATGTCGGCCGCTATATTTGAGAGTGATCTAGTCTAATCGATAGCTAATCATAAACTTGACTAAAAAATACAGGGTTGACAGGAATCGAAAGACAAATTAGTTCTTAATGCAATCGCTGACTTACATTTCTAAAATTATCCTTACTGTGCAATACCGGGTCCGCCAAGCGAAGCTACACATAACAAAATGGCGATATATGCGTTTAAAATTTTTCAACAGAACAGCGATTTATCATCATAAATAGTTCTTACTGTGAGCTGTTCTTCCATCAGTATCTTGGGCAATGTATCCTTTCTTGGGTCTAATCTTCTTTTGGTCGAAAGATGTCCTCTTGTCCGTCGAAATGCCCACTAACGTTCGACCGGGACCCCGAAACGTGCCCGGCGCTTCAAAGAGCATCACAAAGCAATGCCTCAAAATCGCACTAAACGGATATAAAACGGTTTAAATTAACTACCTTATGATGTTTTTAACACCTATAACGAGTAAAAACATGACCGGCGATATATAAGTGGCTAAACCAACGCTTGGAAAGAGAGAGAGTCCGATGTCCATCTTGCGTCAGGCGCAGCAGGAAAAGAACGGTACATCCGGTCTTTCGCGTTTTATACTGGCCCTGATTGCGCAATCGACTCCATTCAAATTGTCACCTCTTACTGACATCTAGAGGAAGGCATGGGCAGTGTTTGTATCCTCATAGGATTTACAGGGACTTTAAAACTGACCTGGGACCAGAGGCCAAAATTTCTGAAATCTCACTCCATATCAGGAAAAGTGCTGTAGAATGAAATCTGTTTCACTCAGAGACATAATTCAAACGGCTATAGAAACTAGAGAGTGTTTTCTATCCAATAATAACTATAATATGCATATTGTACGAGCAAGAATTGAGTATGAGGCAGTTTAATTTGGAGACGATAAATGCTAACGTTGAAACAGCACCCCCTATATTGAGAAAAGGTTTTAAATCCACTTCAATCAGTGTAGATGAAGGGGAGGAGACATGGATTGTGTATGTGTGCCATTCAGAGGGTGAATGGGCAAGACAAAATATTTAAGTGCCTTTGAACGGGTATGGTAGTACAGTAGGTGCCAGACGCACCGGTTTGAGTGTGTCAAAAACTTCAATACTGCTGGGTTTTTCACACTCAACAGTTTCCCGTGTGTATCAAGAATGGTCCACCACCCAAAGGACATCCAGCCAACTTGACACAACTGTGGGAAGCATTGGAGTCAACATGGCCAGCATCCCTTTGGAATGCTTTCGACACCTTGTAGAGTCCATGCCCTAACGAATTGAGGCTGTTCTGAGGGCAAAAGGGGGTTCAACTCAATATTAGGAAGGTGTTCCTAATGTTTTGTACACTCAGTGTATATACTGATTTATCTACACATTTAAACAAAGTACTTGACTTATGTAATAAACTGGGACCGAACAGTTTCCAAAATGTTTACTTTATAAATCAGCCATTAGGCACATTTCTAAAAGCATCCAATGGTCTGTGAGACTAGCATGTACAGTGCCTTCGGAAAGTATTGGATATGACGCTAAAAGCTTGGCACACCTGTATTTAGGGAGTTTATCCAATTCTTCTCTGCAGATCCTCTCAAGCTCTGTCAGGTTGGATGGGGAGCGTTGCTGCACAGCTCTATCCAGAGATGTTCGATCAGGTTCAATTCCGGGCCCTGGCTGGGCCACTGAAGGACACTCAGAGACTCGTCCCGAAGCAACTCCTGCGTTGTCTTGGCTGTGTGCTTAGGGTTGTTGTCCTGTTGGAAGGTGAACATTCGCCCCAGTCTGACGTCCTGAGCGCTCTGGAGCAGGTTTTCATCAAGTAACTGTCTGTACTTTGCTCCGTTCATCTTTGCCTCGATCCTGACTAGTCTCCCAGTCCCTGCCGATGAAAAACATCCTCACAGCATGATGCTGCCAGCACAATGCTTCACCATAGGGATGGTGCCAGGTTTCCTCCAGACGTGACACTTGGCATTCAGGCCAAAGAGTTCAATCTTGGTTTCATCAGACCAGAGAATCTTGTTTCTTTGAGTCATTTAGGTGCCTTTTGACAGACTCCAAGCGGGCTGTCATGTGCCTTTTACTGAAGAGTGGGTTCTGTCTGGCCACTCTACCTTAAATGCCTGATTGGTAGAGTGCTGCATAGATGGTTGTCCTTCTGGAAGGTTCTTCCATCTCCACAGAGGAACTCTAGAGCTCTGTCAGAGTGACCATCGGGTTCTTGGTCACCTCCCTAACAGAGGCCCTTCTCCCCACGATCAAGTTGTAGAAACATTTTAAGGATAATCAATGGACACAGGATGCACCTGATCTCAATTTCGAGTCTCAAAGCAAAGGGTCTGAATACTTATGTAAATAAGGTATTTCTGTTAAAAGTTTTTGACATTATGGGGTATTGTGTGTAGATTGCTGAGGATTTTTTTTTGTTTAATCCATTTTAGAATAAGGCTGTAACTTAACAAAATGTGAAAAAAGCCAAGCGGTCAGAATACTTTCCAAAGGCACTATAGTTAAGACAATCTGCTTGGTGCCACGCTATTGGTTTTGTGATCATCACATTGACATCCAATAATAACCCAATAACATAAAAGAGATAAGATGGTATGAGCTTGTGTACCAGAAGCATTAGAAATCCTCCACCTTCCACATCAATTTACAGATAGAAAATCCCAAATGAAACAGGTGCTTACCTGCTTGTAACATCATTTTCAGGGAGAAATAGAATCTAGGTCCTCAAAAAGTAAGGACATTTCTCAATTATTTGCAAATACAGTAAAGTTTTGTCCAATAAATGCATAATACAAATCAGTGTCTTTCACAATATGATTGAAATTCTATAACCAACCTCTAGCTGAGGTAGAAAGGAAACATTGTTTTGATCCCATGAACAAAGAGAGGGAGAAACTAAGACCTAGATTCAATCAGATCAAGTTTTAACCCGGCTTTAGCAGACACTCGCATAGCAGATGTTTTGGCGGTGTCAAGGGGTGGAACTGAGTTGGAGCCCTCAAATCGGTGAGCAGCTGCTATTGCAATCATTGTCACAAAGCCACACCCGCCCCACTCCTGTCAGAAGTTCAGAATGAACTAGGCTATATAGAAATAATGGAAAAATCATTAATCAAAATAAGGAGATATTACATCTCACATTTTAGTGTTCGAACATGGATCTGATTGAATAGAACCCTAAGTCATTAAAGCATTTGACTAAGATAGTGGAGGAGACATTGGCCCCACATGGTTGGAGTAAACATTACACACACACACACACACACACACACACACTTAAATAATTTGACTAAGATAGTGGAGGAGACATTGGCCCCACATGGTTGGAGTAAACATTACACACACACACACACACACACACACACACACACACACACACACACACACACACACACACACACACACACACACACACACACACACACACACACACACACACACACACACACACACACACACACACAGACAGACCATGAGTCTCTGGTAAATTGTATACACATCCACACACTCCTAATTGGTGGACAACCATTGACATCAACCCACCCTCATACACAGACCCCTTTGCCCTTTCTATCTATCCATGTGACTGGAACCGGGTGTTCTGTTATGCTTTGTGGATCGTACAGTCCATTTCTTTACTTTTCTTCTCCTTTCTCATCCTTCTCTCCACTCCCCATCTGGTGTACTACTGTATAAAGAGAATACTGAAAGTCATAATGACATGGCAACAAGCAACCACGGGACTCTTACGATCACCTGAAACGAGAGACAGAGTGAGAGAGAAAATAATTAAATGTTTCATTTAACTAACTGCTTTTGCCTATCTAGCAAATGTATCATTTGATACTACTACTAAGTACATTACATCAGATCACAGTTGACAAAGAATAAGGCTATTTAGTGATCAAACTGAAAACTATCTCACCTGTGTTGAAGTGTACCAGTAGGCTATTGTGTTATATGACTGTGTTACGTCACTCTTAAATAGCACATCTACCCATTAGCAATCAGCTAAAAGAAAAAAGGCTGTACATAGCAGAAATAATAATAATAATAATAATTACTCAAAATGTTTCACATCTTAAAATAAAAGTACTAATAAAGTACACTAGTGACCACCCGAAGCTACTGTAGCTTCGTAACTGGGTCTGATTGGTAAATAGCAGTAAAACCGAATGTTATGATTGCGGATGATGTCACCAAGGAGAAGCATGTACAGGGAAAAAAGGATGGGGCCCAGAATTGACCGCTCAGGGATGCCATAGTGAATACGTGCTGGGGACGATACTGAACCACCCATGCTCACTGGGAAACGTCTGCCACACAGACATGAACCAGTCGAGGGCAAGGCCGAAGATTCCCACCTAACTCTCCAGCCGATCAACAAGAATGTTATGATCAATAGCATCAAAAGCGGGAACGGTGATCCATCGCCGTGGGGAGTAGGGGTCCTGAGGGTGCTGCAATACCCCCTAATAAATAACCATTTAAAAAAAAAGCGATATATATAAATAAAACATTTATATGTTTTTTACCTCCCCACAAAATGTATGAACTATGCCTTTATTGCTCCTGTATGAGAGGAGAAAAATACTCAACAGTTCTGAAAATTGAATTTGGCTCTTGAAAATATACATCAATAAGTTTATTCCAGTTCAGAATAAAACGTGTTTATTGTATTTTAACATCAACATTTCCAACCTAGACAGATACAGTGCATTCGGAAAGTATTCAGACTGTATTTGGGTAGTTTCTCCCATTCTTCTCTGCAGATCCTCTCAAGCTCTGTCAGGTTGGATGGGAAGAAAAATACTTATCAGTTCTGAAAATTGTAATTGGCTCTTGAACGTATACATTACTTGTGTCTTTAATTATACAACTCGATTACGAATGTAATAACTTAATCATCAAAAATGGTGCCCAAACCCCAGGCAAGTCTTCCTCATCCCTCTCCACCACACCATATCAGCAAAGACAGAAATACTGTACTTGAGTCTGAAGATAGTACTTGCGCACTATCACATCCCTCCTGCTGTAGAGGGCCTAGGGGCAGGGGGCTGTTTAAGAATAGGCCAGGTGCTGAGGATGAGCTGCTGAGCCGGAAGGTGGAAGTCAGAAAGGCCTCTGTCATGGCTTCACTGTGTGTGATAACACAGGAGAGACACGCGGCCAAGTGCTGAGGATGAGCTGCTGAGCCGGAAGGTGGAAGGAGGACAGGCCCCTGTCATGGCCTCACTGTGTGTGATAACAAAGGAGAGACACCAGACAGGAGCGTCATCTCCACAGAGGAACCCCAGACAGGCCAGCCAGTTCACATCCATGCCCATGTAGGGGCTCTCCTGGTGGGGGTAGAAGAGGAGGCAATGGCCCCTCCTTTAGATCAGCTTTAATACGGCAGACACAGTGTCTTCAGAAATTAGTCATACTCCTTGACTTATTCCACATTTTGTGTTACAGCCTGAATTCAAAATTGATTAAATAGATGTTCTCACCCATCTCCACACAATAACCCATAATGAGAATCAGTTTTAATATTTTTTTTCAAATTTATTGAAAATGAAATACAGAAATCTAATTTATATAAGTATTCACACCCTTTTTCTATGATGCTCCAAATTGAGCTCAAGTGCGTCCAATTTCCTTTGATAATCATTGAGACGTCAGTACAACTTGATTGGAGTCCAACTGTGGCCAATTTAATTGTTTGGACATAGTTTAGAAATAAACACACCTGTCTATATAAGGTCCCACAGTTGACAGTGCATGTCAGAGCAGAAACTATACCATGAAGTCCAAGGAACCGTCCGTAGATCGCCGAGATTTTGATGAGGCATATATCTGGGGAAGCGTATAAAACAATTTCTAGAGTGTTGAAAGTTTCCAAGAGCACAGTGTTCTCCATCATTGGGAAATGGAAAAAAGAGACACAAACTTAACTGTCCGTCCGACCAAACTGAGCAACCGTACAAGAAGGACCTTGATCAGGAAGGTGACCAAAAACCAAATGACCACGAGGACAGACGTACAGCCAGCAGCATACAACCCTGCATCCCACTGCTGACTTGCCACTGAAACTAAGCAGGGTCGGTCCCGGTCGATCCCTGGATGGGAGACCAGATTTGTGCTGGAAGTGGTGTTGGAGGGCCAGTAGGAGGCACTCTTTCCTCTGGACAAAAGGCAAGATCCCAATCCCGCAGTGCAGTGATTGGGGATATTGCCCTGTGTATGGTGTCTTCTTTCAGATGGGATGTTAAATGGGTGTCCTGACTCTCTGTGGTCACTACAGATCCCATTGCACGTATTGTAAGATGTGTGGTCTTAACCCTGGTGTCCTGGCTAAATTGCCAAGCTGGCCCTCATATGTTCATGGCCACCTAATCATCCTCAGCTTCCAAATTGGCTCATGCCTCTCCCCTGTAACTATTCCCTGGGTCATTGCTGTAAATGAGAATGTGTTTCAGTCAACTTACCTAGTAAAATACAGAGTTTGTTGTCTTAGATGGGCTCCTGATTGGTGCAGTGGTCTAAGGCATCTCACTACAATTGGCCCAGTTTTGTCAGGGTTTGGCTAAATAAGAATTTGTTCTTAACTGACTAGCCTAGTTAAATAAATAAAAAAAGATGTGAGAACCTGCCAGAAGGACCAGTCTCTACAGCACTTCACCAGTCTGGGCTTTATGGGAGAGTGACCAGACAGAAGCCAGTCCTGAGAAAAAGGCACATGGCAGCATGCCTGGAGTTTTCAAAAAGGCACATGAAAGACTCAGAGCATAAGCCAAAAGATTCTGTGCTATGTCTAGAGAAAATATGCTATATCAGCCTTTCTTAAAGTGTGGGTCGAGACATGTCAGTGTAAATGCATAATTTGTTACTGAAATTGATTTGGCCAAGTGCAACATTGCTCTCTGCTTAGCAGCGGTGTCTCTGCTCAGTTTGGCAGCTCTGCGAGTGGAGGAAGATGACCGTGTGCTTCGCGGTTTCTGCAGTTTTATTGAAGATCACTCTGCGACCCACAAGCTGCAGCGCTGTCGTTCGGCGGCAGATGTTGCCCTGTCAGCCACAGACTAGTCAATCCAACTGGCCCTCACTCACCGCATGAGCTCAATCGCCATGAAACATAAATGCAGCGATGAGTTTCTCTCTTTGTTCCATACAAACTTTGAGAAATAACGAGGAGCGCCCATAATGTGTTTTGTGTGGGGAAATGCTTAGTAATGAGTCTCTCAAAATGAACAAATTCCAACAACACGTCCTGACCAAACCTCTACAGCATGAATAAGAACCCAGGGAGTTCTTTCAGAACATGGCAGAAAGCTTCATGAAACAATGCTTCAACAGTAAGTCAGCTAGCAAGGCATTGTTGTTACTTTATAACAGGTGATGATAAGCAAAAATAAGGGAATACTATCTCTCAGTTTCTCTTTCAAACCTTTCCCCCGGAACAAACTGATTGAAGCAAGATGCTTTTTGAGGCAAACATTCAAATAAAGCAGGAAGTGGTCTCCTGGCCGACTGAGAAAGCAGTAGATGTTCTGATCCATTTTGGCACCACATTTCTATGCGAGTCAGGGTCCTCAACTCTGGCATACTTAAAACCTCTAACGAGTCACAAACCCGGATCCGGGATCCCCCCCATCAAAAGAGCTGACTAGCATAGCCTAGCCTAAAGCCACAGGGATATCATATAATAAAATGTTCATGAAATCACAAGTCCAAGACACCAAATGAAAGATACAGATCTTGTGAATCCAGCCATCATTTCTGATTTTTAAAATGTTTTACAGGGAAGACACAATATGTATTTCTATTAGCTAACCACCATAGCAAAAGACACAACTTTTTTTTCCCACCATTTTTTTCCTGCATAGGTAGCTATCACAATTTCGACCAAATAAAGATATAAATAGTCACTAACCAAGAAACAACTTCATCAGATGACAGTCTGATAACATATTTATTGTATAGCATATGTTTTGTTAGAAAAATTTGCATATTTCAGGTATAAATCACAGTTCTACATTGCAGCTGCAATCTGAAATAGCGCCGAAGCAGCCAGAATAATTACAGAGACCAACGTCAAATACCTAAATACTCATCATAAAACATTTCTGAAAAATACACAGCGTACAGCAAATGAAAGACCAACATCTTGTGAATCCAACCAATATTTCAGATTTTTTAAGTGTTTTACAGCGAAAACACAATATAGCATTCTATTAGCTAACCACCATAGCAAAAGACACAACTTTTTTTCCCACCATTTGTTTCCTGCATAGGTAGCTATCACAATTTCGACCAAATAAAGATATAAATAGTCACTAACCAAGAAACAACTTCATCAGATGATAGTCTGATAACATATTTATTGTATAGCATATGTTTTGTTAGAATAATTAGCATATTTCAGGTATAAATCACAGTTCTACATTGCAGCTGCAATCTGAAATAGCGCCGAAGCAGCCAGAATAATTACAGAGACCAACGTCAAATACCCAAATACTCATCATAAAACATTTCTGAAAAATACACAGCGTACAGCAAATGAAAGACCAACATCTTGTGAATCCAGCCAATATTTCAGATTTTTTAAGTGTTTTACAGCGAAAACACAATATAGCATTATATTAGCTTACCACAATAGCCAGAAACACAAGCCATTTACCAGCAGCAAAGGTTAGCGATCGTAACAAACCACCAAAAGATATATAATGTTTGACTAACCTTCATAAACTTCATCAGATGACAGTCCTGTAACATCATATTACACAATGCATAAAGGGTTTGTTCGAAAATGTGCATATGTAGCGGCACAAATCGTGGTTATACAATGTGATTAGTAGCCAAACTTCAAGCAATCTGTCCGGCGCCATCTTGGAGAGGCACCTCATCTAATCGATAACTAATCGTAAACTTGACTAAAAAATACAGGTTGACAGCAAATGAAAGATACATTAGTTCTTAATGCAACCGCTGTGTTAGATTTTTAAAATGAACGTTACTACGACATACAGCGTGCGTTACAGCGAGACCGTGCCGAAATGAATGGCGGAATTATTGTTTAACTTTTTTCAACATAAATACGAATTAACAGCATAAATACTTCTTACTATTTGTTGAGCTTCCATCAGAATCTTGGGCAATGTGTCCTTTGTCCAGAACAATCGTCTTTTGGTTGAAAGATGTCCTCTTCTCCTGTAGAATTAGCAGCTAACGCTAGCCATGTACCGGAGAGGTGTCCAACTCGCGATAACGCGTGACAAAGAAATTCCAGAAAATCGCAATAAACTGATATAAACTGCTATAAGTCGGTTTAAATTAACTACCTTATGAAGTTTTTAAGACAAAAATCAAATTAAATCAGAGCCGGAGATATAGAACTGCTAAAACGAAAGCTTTTCAGGACGCCATGCTGGTGTCCCTCCTGCGTCAGGCCCCGCGTTGAAAAGGTCGGTCCTTCCGTTCCAAGAGGCTTTATACTGCCCCAGATGGTGCTATCCACTCCATTCAAAGTCTCACCGCTTACTGACATCTAGGGGAAGGCGTATGCAGTGCATGTAGCCCCATAGCTTACAAGGGAATTTATAAACTGACCCTGGAACAGAAACCTCGATTTCAGAAATCTCACTTCTTGACAGGAAGTGTGCTGCAAAATGAGTTCTGTTTCACTCAGAGAAATAATTCAAACGGTTTTAGAAACTAGAGAGTGTTTTCTATCCAATAGTAATAATAATATGCATATTGTACGAGCAAGAATTGAGTACGAGGCAGTTTAATTTGGGAACGATATTTTACAAAGATGAAACAGCACCCCCTATATTGACAAGATTAAAAAACAAGTACAGAAATACAAACTCAATGCTGAGCATGACCTCAGGATTGCACTGTCAAAAACTGAGCCCAGAATAAACATGCTTGTTGAAAACGTCAACCAGCCACACACATTTCATTAGGAGTGTGTGTGTGTGTGTGTGTGTGTGTGTGTGTGTGTGTGTGTGTGTGTGTGTGTGTGTGTGTGTGTGTGTGTGTGTGTGTGTGTGTGTGTGTGTGTGTGTGTGTGTGTGTGTGTGTGTGTGTGTGTGTGTGTGTGTGTGTGTGTGTGTGTGGTAGTCTACATCTGTGTGATGTGATCAATAAGTTTATTCCAGCTCAGAATAAAACATATTTATTTTGTTTTAACATCAACAGTTCCAACCTAGACAGATACAGTGCATCCGGGAAGTATTCATACCCCTTGACTTTTTCCACATTATGTTACATTACAGCCTAAGGGTCCCAATTTAGACAATGAAGGGTCGTTTTGTTTGATAAAGTCCTTCTTTATATCCCCAAAATGTCTGTTTATTTGGTATATACTGCCCCCTAGCCTTAAAAAGTTAAACAGGTCAACATTCACAAGGCCGCAGGGCCAGACGGATTACCAGGACATGTACTCCGAGCATGTGCTGACCAACTGGCAAGTGTATTCACTTACATTTTCAACCTGTCTCTGGCTGAGTCTGTAATACCAACATGTTTCAAGCAGAACACCATAGTTCCTGCCCAAGAAAACTACGGTAACCTGTCTAAATGACTACTGACCAGTGGCACTCTCTTCTGTAGCCATGAAGTGCTTTGAAAGGCTGGTCATGGCTCACATCAACACCATCATCCCAGAAACCCTAGACCCACACTAATTTGCATACAACCCCAACAGATCCACAGACGATGCAATCTCTATTGCACTCAACACGGCTCTTTCCCACCTGGATAAAAGGAACACCTATGTGAGAAGGTGGTAAGGGTAGGGTACAACACAACCGCCACTGTGATCCTCAACACGGGTGCCCCTCAGGGGTGCGTGCTCAGTCCCCTACTGTATTCCCTTATCACTCCAACACCATCATCAAGTTTGCCGATGACACAACAGTGGTGGGCCTGATCACCGACAAATAATGAGACAGCCTATAGGGAGGAGGTCAGAGACCTGGTCATGTGGTACCAGGACAAAAACATCTCCCTCAATGTGATCAAGACAAAGGAGATGATTGTGGACTACAGGAAATGGAGGACTGAGCACGCCCCCATTCTCATCGACGGGGCTATAGTGGTGCAGGTTGAGAGCTTCAAGTTCCTTGGTGTCCACATCACCAACAAACTATCATGGTCCAAACACACTAAAACAGTCGTGAAGAATGCACGACAAGCCTATTCCTCCTCAGGAGACTGAAAATATTTGGCATGGGTCCTCAGATCCTCAAAAGTTTCTACAGCTGTACCATCGAGAGCATCCTGACTGGTATGGCAACTGCTCGGCCTCCGACCGCAAGGCACTACACAGGGTAGTGTGTACGGCCCAGTACATCACTGGGGCCAAGCTTCCTACCATCCAGGACCTCTATATTAGGCTGTGTCAGAGGAAGGCCATAAAATTTGTCAAAGACTCCAGCCACCCGAGTCATACACAGTTCTCTCCGCTACTGCACGGCAAGCGGTACCGGAGCTCCAAGTCTAGGTCCAAAAGGCTTCTTAACAGCTTCTACCCCCCAGCTAATCAAAGGGCTATCCAGACCCCTCTTTTACACTGCTGCTACACTCTGTTAATAATTTATGCATAGTCACTTTAACTCAATTACCTCATCTAACCGGTGCCCCCGCACATTGACATACTGTTATTTTACTGCAGCTGTTTAATTATTTGTTACTTTTATTTTCTATTTTTTACTTATCTATTTTTTACTTTGTTGGTTAAGGGCTTGTAAGTAAGCATTTCACTGTAAGGTTGTCTTCGGCTCAGGTGACAAATAAAATTTGATTTGAAGTTGTAGAAACATCTCAAGGATGATCAATGGAAACAGGATTCAACTGAGCTCAATGTTGAGTCTCATAGCAAAGGGTCTGAATAAGTATGTAAATAAGGTATTTATATCATTCTTTTTTTACATTTGCAAAAAAAAAACTTTTCACTTTGTCATTATGGGGTATTGTGTGTAGCTTGATGAAGAAAACAAAATATTTAATCAATTTTAGAATAAAGCTGTATTGTAACAAAATGTGGAAAAATCAAGTTGTCTGAATACTTCCCGAATGCACTGTTTGTTTTTAATGAGGAAAAATAAACCAAAAAATAAATCAACTATTTATGTGGATATTCCATTTAGTTGTTATATGTTTTGTCTCTATTGCATTTGTTTTACGCATAAGGGCAATCAAATGTATCGATATTTACATATAGTTGCATGTTTTCATAAGCTTGGGTCCCAGGAAAACACAGAATTTCTAATTTGGGTCCCAGGCTGAAAAAGTTCAAGAACCCATGTGCTATATTGATTATGTTTTCTCGTGGCTGAGGGCACAAGACTGTTCAATGCCCAATATATTCAGCGTTATGTTTCTAGCAAATTATTTTATATAATACCTTAAAATAAAATGAACGGATTGATGCGTAAATTGTTGTTTTTATATATCAGTTCATAGACCCGATGCCAAGGTATTGGGACATCAAAAATCTTTTCCAAACAGACAAAAAATGTATACAGCATTGCTGTCAAACCTTTTGACTTTAAGTTAAACTGATCCGTTTTTTCTATTTATATCAATCATTTTAAGCCATTAATGATTTTTAAACATTCCCTGCAGTCAATGACCAAAAGCACCCTCTAGTTGTGTCATGGTTGGAAAGTTATGCATATTTTTTATAATTTCATAATTAATAAACACTATTTTAAGAATCCCACCGAAAATCCTGTGTTTCATTGTCAAAGCCAGTCAAATCACCAGGTGAGATCTTTATCAGCTTCTCTCCCCTCCAACACAAGGTCATATACTGTATCATCAGCTGTCAACATGGCAATAAAGCACCAGCTGCCACACTATTCCCCAGTCTCCCTGACGCCTACATGTCAAAAGCGCACCAAAACTGAGAACCTCAACTCTGAGAACACCTTTTGAAACACACAAACAAAATGACCACATTTAAAAGTGGAATAAAATACAAAGCCTATTACATATTTTTCCTGCTCACGTCAGCCATTGAAACCCATGCACATCCAGTTTGATCACAACAATACATTTTCCAAAAACCACCAATAGGCCATTGGTAAAAAAAAACATACCTATCAGATGTACCGGAAAATATGTCCTCATTCACACAGTCCAAAATGGCTAATGCTAATGTATAGACATTTTGGCTACACGGAAATCGATTTCTGGGAAAAATTCGCAAATATTCTGCGCATTTTGGTTTCTACAGCCTTTGACCTTTCCAATGATGTATAACATGACCTATTTGGTTGAAGTATTACGACATAGCATGTATCCGTATCCCTCCCTATGCAGGGATTTAGCGTGTGCCTGGACAGACACTTGTAAGTAGCAACATTGGATATGTGTATTGATTATTGATGTTATAGTTGTAGTTAAAATATATAGTTTTTGCTATAAATGTTGTTAAGTAGTGCATTCAGGTTTAATAGAACACCATTGTAGCCGGTGTAGCTAGAAGCTTAGCCTAAAGAAAGGGAAGGAATGGTAACATAAGACACATTATAAAGCGAACAAAACTTTCAGATTGAAATACTGTAAATTATATTACAGTATGCATCTGACATGTAGAATAGAGAATCCTGTCAACTCTGTTTATGACATATATTTTGGTCACAGAAAATTAGAGATACTAGTCTACCAAGAGACTCAACTAGCGTTTCTATAACTTCCTGTAATTTACGTTGCGCAAGGAAGATTCAGGCAGAAGTCAATGGAAAATGGTCACGTTCTAAGCTACAGGAAGTAATCTTATTTTGAGTCAAAGTTGAGTATCTTGTTATTCTATTTAGTCCAGCACGCATAAATCGGGAATCTTCTATCGACTACTTTCCATTCCAAGTCTACTTTCATAAGCGATTTAAACAAAGTAAATCACTAAAGAACACATTTATTTTGGCTTGTTCAATGTGAATTTTTCAAAAGCATAACCATTTTGATGCAACTTTTATTTTGAAACATTGTTGAGATTAAGTTAGGCCTATCTGTTTTAGGACTGGCCAAGGTTAACACACATTCATTGACATTCCCCTGCACATATTGTGTAGACCAGTTCTAGACATATTGTGTACACCTGTTTTTATACTGTATTTTACTTCAGGAATTATGTTGAACCCCTGCTCAGATGAAACCTCTCTCCTGGATTAAACAGTTCATCTTCCCCATCCTCACCTACAAGTACTCCTGCTGCATAGCCTATTATTCAGCCAATGCAAACACAACACAATTGAGAATATTGTTTATTTTATCTTTATTTAACTATGCACATCAGTTAAGAACAAATTCTTATTTTCAACGACGGCCTAGGAACAGTGGGTTAACTGCCTTGGTCAGGGGCAGGACGAAAGATTTTTTACCTTGTCAGTTTGCGGATTTGATCTTGCAACCTTTCGGTTACTAGTCCAACGCTCTAACCACTAGGCTACCTGCCGCCCCACATCTAGTTTATCTAGTTTTATATAGTTATATCGAGTTTATTCAAATGGTATACTGACACGCAAATCCTGAACACGCTGCAAAGCAATTGTAGTCCCACAGGAACCCTGTTTATAGTGTCTGTAGACTATCTAGGGCTTTAAAAGAAATCTAGACATAACTACTAAATATTTACACAATTGTGTTTATTTCACTTTTCAGGAAATCTCCCCGGCACACTCCAGCAGGGAAACTCCTTCCCCTTCCCGTGCCTCAGCGGCCTTGTTCTCATCTGTCCATTGGTTTCATCATTGATCTCCCCTTTTCTGATGGTTTCACTTCTATTATGGTTGTTTTAGACATTCTCTAAATCCTGCCGTTTTATCCCTCTCTCTGGTCTCCCTACCGTTCTTCAGGTCGCTGAGGCAGTGTTCCAGCATATCCTCCAGCACTATGGCCTTCCAGAGGACTTTGTCTCTGACCGTGGCCCCCAATTCCCGTCAGGTGTATGGAAATGGAGAAGCTGGGGGTCACGGTCAGCCTCACGGTCAGCCTCAGTCCAACGGGCAGGTGGAGAGGATGAACCAGGAGCTGGGGAGGTTCCTTAGGAGTCACTGCCTGGACCGGCAGGGGGAGTGGGACTGGTTCCTTCTCTGGGCGGAGTGCGCCCAAAATTCACTACGTCACTCCTCCACTGGGCTGACCCCCTTCGAGTGTGTCCTGGGATATCAGCCAGCCCTGGCTCCGTGGACCCGATCCAGACCAAAGCTCCTGCGGTGAACGAGTGGCTAACGGAGCCAGGGATGAAAAAATGTATTTAGCAAGCAGCAGGCATTTACAATTAGTCCATTATTGAAATGAGAAACAATGACTGTCGCCTAGGGTCGTATTTTCAAGACTTGTTGGGATCCCCCGATATGGAGAAGATGAGAAACTCATTGCCACAATTACTACATTGAAGTTTACTGGCAATGATGAGCTCGCTTTTTCTCTGACATTAGACTAAAATTCTTGTGGTAATGTTTTCACAATATGCCCCATGCCTCCAACCATGCATAGAAGACATGTTGACTTTATTGCATTTAAACCATGTTTTATGATCTCCCCAATCCCTGCCTCTATTTGAACAAACCTAATGCAATGGGATATGCATTTAAAAAAAAGATTATATAATATAGTTTATTTATTTATTGTCTTATAATGATGGAGCGGTCCCCCACCCTGTACCCTAGACACCCACCTGAGCAACCCACACAGTAAGGATACAGCCTTATATGTTTTATAAGCCTACTGCAAGTAGCCTGTACACAGCCAAGGCAGAAAGATAAATGCAGTCAGAGACCCACTAAAGCAGCACTGCCTAGCAGGGTTGGTCCAACAAATCCAAAGCCCCTGGATGGGTGAGCATATTATACAAGGAATTTCTCAAAGCTGTGAATGAGAACCTTGATGACCTTGTACCTAGCCAGTGGGGATTCTGGTGGGGTGCCCCCACCCAGGTAGTGACACTGCTGGCAACACTAGCTGCAGTAATCCATGGGGACGGGCTCACACTTGGACAATCAGACAGGGGGCAAATTATTGTGGCACTGAGATGCTTGGAAAAATGGTCACAACAGGGAACCAGTGTGTCTATGTTTCAGGGTAGGGGGGTGTATCTGAGCGCCATCAGCTAGAACTTGACATTGGTTAATCAAATCTCACCATTCTTGCTCAATTTTGCATTCTCAAACAGATACAACTGTATATGCATTCGCACATCAAGTCTTCTCTTGAGTTGGGCTCAGGGATGGAACAACTGTTGAACATCTGAGCTTGTGTGTTTGTGTGTGTGTGTATCCCACATCTGTTGCTATGGGGAAATGATGTCAGGAATAATACAGGATTAAATCACAATAATTGTTTGCCAAAATAATGATTGCTTGCAAAAATTATTTTTCTAATTTTTGTAATGCCAAACCTGGTTATAAGTAACAATCCTTCGTATGAACTGCAAACATTATTATGCATATTATTAGTTAATTGTGGAAATAAATTAAGATATGCAAGAGTTGTTCATATATATTTAAATAACTATACAATACAATCGAGGTGAGTGCGTTGGAAATACTTTTGACAGTTAATCTGCTTCTCTTCTGTGGGTGGCACTGTGTGCTCTTTTTAAAAGATGGGCACCAATCTCTCAAAGGCCCTGGGATACAGGTGGACTGGGGTGGTCTACCAGTCACTGGGACAACAATCCAACTTGGGATGGGGGAGGTTTTAGCAGGTGGAACAATTGGAGGTTTACTCCGTAGCAGTGCAAATACCATGGGATAGTTATATGGACACTAAATCATTATGGTACTTTCTAATGGTAAGTTTACAAACATATATTATGATGAATAGAATTTAAACTTTTATCTCATTATGGTAAATGGTGAAATAAGTATAGCCAGTTATTATCTGCTAAGCCATTACAATTATAAGAAAATACAATCTTATTTATCTGGCTAAAAGCAAAGGAATGTAATATCTATTGTTTACAGGAAACTCATTCAACAATTGTAGCAGTTGTGTGGAAAAAGGACGGGGGGGGGGGGATATACTTATCCTATGGGCAAAGAAACTCAAAAGGGGTGATGATATTAATTAACAATAATTTTGACCTGAATGTGCAAATTGTTCAAACAGATCCGCAAGGTAGATTGATATTTTAAATATGTTATTGAACAGAGGAGGAACTTCTCGATGAAATTAAAGCCATTAAGTTTGGGAAAAATCCAGGGCTGGATGGCATACCATTTGAGGAATTCTAAACCTTTTTTGATGTACTCAGAGGACCATTATTAGCATGTTTTAACTTCTTACGGCTGAGATCCCATTAACGGGATCAACTTGACAACAGCCAGTGAAAGTGCAGGGCGCCAAATTCAAACAACAGAAATCTCATAATTACAATTCCTCAAACATACAAGTATTTTACACCATTTTAAAGATAAACTTGTTGGTAATCCCACCACAGAGTCCGATTTCAAAAAGGCTTTACGACGAAAGCACACCATCTGATTATGTTAGGTCAGTACCCAGTCAAAGAAAAACACAGCCATTTTTCGAGCCAAAGAGAGGAGTCACAAAAAGCAGAAATAGAGATAAAATGTATCAATAACCTTTGATGATCTTCATCAGATGACACTCATAGGACTTCATATTTCACAATACATGTATGTTTTGTTCGATAAAGTTCATATTTATATCCCAAAATCTTAGTTTACATTGGCGCGTTATGTTCAGTAATGTTTTGCCTCCAAAACATCCAGTGATTTTGCAGAGAGCCACATCAATTTACAGAAATACTCATAATAAACATTGATAAAAGATACAAGTGTTTTACATGGAACTTTAGATAAACCCTCTCCTTAATGCAACCGCTGTGTCAGATTTCAAAAAAACTTCTCCACTGCAGTCACGTTGATGTGGAAAAGGGCGTACTCTCTCTGCTGTTTCCTGAAGTCCACTATCAGCTCCTTCGTTTTGTTGACGTTGTTGGAGACGTTATTTTTCTGGCACCACTCCACCAGGGCCCTCACCTCTTCCCTGTAGGCTGTCTCGTCATTGTTGGTAATCAGGCATATTACTGTTGTGTCGTCTGCAAACTTGATAATTTAGTTGGAGGCGTGCATGGCCATGCAGTCATGGGTGAACAATGGTGGAACAAACTCCCTCACGACGCCAGGTCAGCGGAGTCAATCACCACCTTCCGGAGACACCTGAAACCCCACCTCTTTAAGGAATACCTAGGATAGGATAAAGTAATCCTTCTAACCCCCCCCCCCCCCCTTAAAAGAGTTAGATGCACTATTGTAAAGTGGTTGTTCCACTGGATATCATAAGGTGAATGCACCAATTTGTAAGTCGCTCTGGATAAGAGCGTCTGCTAAATGACTTAAATGTAAATGTAAATGAACAGGGAGTACAGGAGGTGGCTGAGAATGCACCCTTGTAGGGCCCCTGTGTTGAGGATCAACGAAGTGGTGTTGTTTCTGACTTTCACCACCTGGGGGTGGCCGGTCAGGAAGTACAGGACCCAGTTGCACAGGGAGGTGTTCAGTCCTATGGCACCGAGCTTAATAATGAGCTTGGACGGTACTATGGTGTTAAAGTCTGAGCTATAGTCAATGAACATCATTCTTACATAGGTATTCCTCTTGTCCAGATGGGATAGGGCAGTGTGCAGTGCAATGGCGATTGCATTGTCTGTGGATCTATTGGAGTGGTATGCAAATTGAAGTGGGTCTAGGGTGTCAAGTAAGGCAGAGGTGATATGATCCTTTACGAGCCTCTCAAAGCACTTCATGATGAAGTGAGTGCTACGGGGTGATACTCATTTAGTTCAGTTACCTTTGCTTTCTTGAGTAGAGGACCGATGGTCGACATCTTGAAGCAAGTGGGGACAGCAGACTGGGATAGGGAGAGATTAAATATGTCCGTAAACACTCCAGCCAGCTGGTCTACGCATGCTCTGAGGACGCGGCTAGGGATGCCATCTGGGCCGGCAGCCTTGCGATGGTTAACACGCTTAAATGTGTTACTCACGTCGGCCACAGTTCTTGGGAACGGGCCGCATCGGTGGTACTTTGTTATCCTCAAAGTGGGCGAAGAAGGTGTATAGCTTGTCCGGGAGCAAGACGTCGGTGTCCACGACGTGTCTGGTTTTCTCTTTGTAATCCGTGATTGTCTGTAGGCCCTGCCACATATGTCTTGTGTCTGAGCAGTTGAATTGTGACTCCACTTTGTCTCTGTACTGACGTTTTGCCTGTTTGATTGCCTTATGGAGGGAATAACTACTGTACACTGACCATATTCCCAATCACTTTGCCATGGTTAAATGCGGTTGTTCACCCTTTCAGTTTTGAGCAAATGCTGCCATCTATCCACGGTTTTTGGTTTGAGTAGGTTTTAGTGGTTACAGTGGGAATAACATCCCCTATACACTTCCTGATGAACTCAGTTACTGTGTCCATGTATACGTCAATGTTATTCTCAAAATAATCTTCCGATTGGTCAGACCAGCCTCTGGTACTTTCTGTTTTTTTCGTTTCTGCCTACAAATTGCTGCGTGGCAATGTGTTGATGGAACTTCGATAGCGTTTTCTTCAAATTTACTTTGATAAAATCACCAGCTACAATAAATGCGGCCTCAGGATATGTGCTTTCCAGTTTGCACAAAGTCCAGTGTAGTTCCTTGAGGGCCAACGTGGTATCGGCTTGAGGGGGAATATTATAGTCTGTTACTATAAGCGAAGAGAATTCTCTTGGGAGGTAATACGATCGGCATTTAATTGTTAGGTATTCTAGATCGGGTGAACAAAAGAACTTGAGTTTCTGTACATTATCGCCATCACAACATGAGTAGTTAATCATGAAACATACACCACCTCATTTCTTCTTCCCAGGGAGAGTTCTTTATCCTGTCTGCACAATGTACTGAGAACCAAGCTGGCTGTATGGATGGGGACAGTATATTCAGAGATCAGAGAGAGCCATGATTCCGTTAAAACAGAGTATGTTACAGTCCCTGGTGTCTCTCTGGAAGGAGATCCTCGCCCTGAGCTCATCTACTTTATTGACCAGAGACTGAACATTAGTGAGTGATATACTCGGAAGCCGTGGATGGTGTGCACGCCTATTGAGTCGAACAGAAATAGTTTTTCTATTTTCACAGATGGAATTTTGAGTGCAATAGCTGGCGATGGCGCGAAAGGACTGGGTTTTGATGGATAAAAAAGTTGTAGACGTTACGAGGGCTTGCCCACTCACAAGCCAATCAACGCATTACTTGGCTTAATAATGCATGCGTTCATTTCAAGTTCTGTAGGATATTGACGGTTGTTGTATTGTCATTATCTCCATTTTGGCTGGTGGCACGGAATATTATCCTCCTGATCCATTGTGGATTGAAACTACAGTTTAATAAATTGCATAGGCCGCTACAGGGGCCAGTAACCAAAAGGTCGCTGGTATGAATCCCCAAGCCAGCAGGCTGGACATTTTGCCTTTGAGTAAGGCAGTTAACCCCAAAGGACAACTGCTCCTAGGGGGCTGGTGACGTCAATTAAGGCAATTTACTTTTCTGATTCAGAGGGGTTGGATTAAACGTGGAAGACACATTTCGGTTGAATGCATTTATTTGTACAACTGACTAAGTATCCTTTTCCATAACCAGTAATAGCAACAGTAACAAAACAATTCATTCCAACGTTTGCTCAATAGTCTGAGTTGGCAGTCAACATTGTTGTAGCCTAATCCCTAATTGGCTTCAAAAAGCCTTGTTATGTCTCTTGGGTTTATAACCACGTCTTATAACAATTCAATAATGATGAGACGGGAGACAGGAATTAGTTCAACCATTTACGAGTAATAGCAACATTAAAAAAATAATGTTTTTTACATTGTTTGCTCAATAGTCTGTTTGGAGTGTTGGCAGTCAACATTGTTGTAGCCTAATCCCTAATTGGCTTCAACAAGCCTTGATATGTCTCGTGGGTTTATAACCACGTCTTTATAACAATTGAATAATGATGTGACGGGAGACAGGAATTATTTCAACCATTTATATGAACGTACTCATCTCAACAAACATATTACCCAGGGGACGAAATCAGTTCTCAGAGGTCCAAGCATCTATCTCTCGTAGGGTAAACCCCCCTACAGTCGATGTCCGATGCCCTCGCGGGAATCGAATTAGCATAATAACAACATCCCTGTAAAAATCTGTCAGTTTAAAATAGAGATCTCTTTTTTTGCATGGAATCAATTCACTGCATCCGCATCTGCGGTGAAAGGTGGCAGAGTTACCGCTGTGTTTGTCAGACCATAAGAAATCCCGAAAATCGGTCTTCTCACAAAAACGTCTGTAGCATCCGAATGGTTTGGACATGATGGTGTTCTCTGTATAGCTCTACTACCCCCACAAGCATCACAGAACTCATCTGAAGTCGGTACCAATGATCTGCCAACTTATCTAACTGTTTGGGCTACACACTAATATGACCCCTTTTCGGAGAGGTGAGACTCTCATAAACACGTACATGTTGGTTGTATTGCTCTAGGCCATCTCACAAGACTAGTCTGAAGGTAACCTGGGACCAGTTAAAAAACATATTTTTCTATATCTGTTTTCTATGTATGAATCTGTTCTTCAATGTGTTTCTACGGGCTAATAGCAGTAAGACCAAATCTAATGTTTCATAAAATCATTTTTTAACATATTCTTTTTATACCCAAATTCAAAATCAAATAAATGATCCTTGGTGTGACCAGGCTTAGACTCGAGGGGGATAACGGACTGTGGTGTCGACACAGGTGTAGGCATGTGAGTAGCCGGTGTCACAGTTTCCTGAGTCAGTTTCCTGAGAACGTGACTGTGAGCCCATAGGTGACAACTGCTGGGTCAGGGTGTCACCCAGTAATAGTTATGTACCACTCACGTCGGGTGGTTATGTCAGCTTGGCTTTACTCAACACGAACTGATCTGTGTGCCTTTTCCAGCTGATGTCCTCTGGACAGTGTAAGACACAGCACCAGTCTAGCAATGACTGTAGCAGGAGCTCACTTTGGTCCGTTGAGGTCGTTGACAGTATCTCCAAAATTGAAAGCTCTGTCCTATGCTCTCAGAACACTACATTTGACTTGACTCTCATGTTGACGTCTCCTTTGCATTTTGCGGTTAGAGTAGGTCGGAGCTTGTCCGTAGCTCTCTCTTCATGAGTAGCGATGAAGGCGAAGCCTTGGTGGTTGCGTGAGGTGTGTTCCTGTAGTATAGCAGGAAGCAGGAAGCGTTGGTGCATTGTCCCTTGATCCTGAGTCGCTTTTAAGATGTGTTTAATGGTCGGTACAAACCTCTCTGCCAGCCTTGTGGATGATGGATGATACGGGGCAAACCTGATGTGGTCTGATTCCTGATCAAACCTGTGCATTTGTTTCTTAGCGCTCTGAAGGAGGCCCAGTCAACAGGAGCATTTGTATGTCTAGCTTGAGCCCAAGATATATTTCTCTTTCTAATTAATTCTGCCAAGTTATCTGAAAACCAAGGATTGTCCCTTCCACTGATTAAACATTTCTTCACAGGGGCATGCTTATCACAAATCGACACAAATGCCATATAAAAATAGTCCCAGGCAGTGTCAACATCGGGAATCAGACTTACTCTGTCAATATTATGGTACAGATCATGTAAGAACGCTTGCTCATCAAACTGTCTAAAATGTCTTTTAAAAATATAATGGGGGTTTGGTTTTGGTCATTTTTGTATATCTAACACAAGCAATTGCACTGCGATCACTGACATCATTACAGAATATCCCAGTCGATGTGCATTTGTGAGGGGTATTCGTTAGAATAATGTCCAATAGCGTTGATTTGTTAGGTGCTCTGGGATTCGATCTTGTAGGCGCATTAATTAATTGAGTGAGATTCAGAGAGTCACACAGTTCTTTAAAAGAGTCCGATACAGATGTAAGCATGTCCCAATTCAAGTCTCATAAATAAATGAATTCAGAGTCATTTAGCTAGTGCAGGACATCAGAAAGAGAGTTAAGTATGTTTCCCAAAGCCGAGGGCGGTCTGTAGCAGCCGACTACAGTGATGTGGGTGTCCTTATATACACTCACTTTAAACGCAAGCAGTTAAATTTGGTAATCGCGAGAATTTCCGAGTTGTTAAACTCTGATTTCACATAAATTGCAACCCCCCTTCCTTTACTCATCCGATCCGTTCTAAAAACCGTGTACCCATCAATAGAAATCCATTTATTTGACACAGATTTCTTTAGCCAAGTTTCTGATAAAACCATTACGTCTGCATTTGTTGTTTTGGCCCATATTCTAATCATGTCTATTTTTGGAAATAGACTTCTAACATTAACATGCAAGAGGCCAAAACCTGCTCTATTTTTTAAATCATAGGGAGTCGGTAGAGATTGCATGGTATCTACCAGCCCAGGGTTTGGTCGCACGTTACCAGAGATCATCAATAAAAGCATAACAATATATCTCAGTTGCCCAATGCGTCAGGACTTGGTGGATGGGAATTTACCAACACAAATTGGACATGCTCTAATATATTGCAGAAATGCCAAATTGACTGGCTCGTTGAACTCGGGATGGCCTAGCAGTGATAGTGGTTCCTCTCCATCGCGCGTTGGTGTTGAATTCAGCCTGTCCATTTGGTGATGGTAAATCCCTCATCAAATAAATTGGAAATGTACACTGTCCATTTGCTATATAAAATGTGCAATGCCAATATATTATACCGCCATCAAGTCAGCCATCAGTCAATTAATATCATACTAACACCACACTTATACATACTGACACCATACTGACTTACTGTGTCCAACTCTTTTAGAAGCCAACTATCACATATTTCAGAGCCGGCCCATAATTCATAGCGCCTTCTGTTAAAACCATAAAAAATCTTACATTCGAGCTGTGGGTCCAGTTCTGACATTATGTGTTGGCCTAGCTGAGGCAACCCCGAATCCCGAGTTTCGGGTCGATAGGTCATTCAGAGCCCGAGCAGAGAACCTTATTTAGTGCTGAAAATTAACTTATTTCGGGGGTTGCTATGGGGTCCATGAACGAGCTATCGGCCAGAAACGTGTACTACCGACTTCAACTCTAGAACAGGTTTATAGCGTTTCAGAGCTCTAGGTCTGACGGTCCTTTGATGGTTTGAATGCCGGAATCTATTGAATGTTCTGTATGTCTGTAAGCCCCACACTGTGTCACTCCATCCTGGCTGTGTGTGTGTGTGAGAGAGTTTTTTCTTGGACATCTGATGAAAGAACTGACTGATTTACAGTTCATGAGGGTTGCCAAATCACACAAAGGACATTTTGGAAAGATGTGACCTTTTTAACCCTTCGAAACAGCCCCTATGACCCCAATTTAAGGCACTTCCTGTTGTCACAGGAAGCTGACAGTAAACACATATTCTCATTGGAGCAGGCTTTTATAGAATCCTGAGAACTGACTGATTTACAGAGGGTTGAATGCAATGTTTTTTTTTACTAACTGTAGGTTGTGAAATCAAAACCACTATTAGGGTCAATTTAACCACTTATGTTTGCTCCAGAAAGCTTAAAATCAACGCAGGGAACCTTCATAGTAGCCTGATGGATTGTCATTGAAGACAATCATAATCCACATAGGCATCAGGTTGAAGTTAGGGGAGCAGGCAATGTATTCCTATAGGGAGAGATGTCAAAGTAAACTGTTAGAAGAAAACACCATGTTTTCACTGTTAAGGATTAATTCCACATGGTGAAGGTTAAGCTTGCACAGATCCGGAAGATCTGCAGTTGAATTGTCCTTCTAGCCTTAACGGTTCTGTCACTGTCACCCAAAAGCACCTCAAATTTAGGTCAGGATTCATTTTGCGCCAACTTTTTTGCAAGCTCGCTGCGGTCAGACCGAGCCAGCTACAGTCAAGTGGGGCATCTCCTTGAACTCGGCACAGCCTAGATACTATGTTGATGCCTTTTGTTTCCCTTTCTATGATGATTTAAGCCTGCACATTTTAGGAATTCAGCCCTATTTGATGGTGAAGTTCATACTTCCCCTTTAGGACATGAAGGGGACCATTCAATCTTTTCATGTTGATATCTGTAGAGGTGCAGGTGACCCTGAACACGTGGCAAAAGGGATTTTGAAAATTGCCTGCACAGAAGCAGAGTTAGAGCATAACCTGTAAACAAATGTTATCCTTAGGGAGAAACTCAGATGTGTCAGACTACATGAACTGGCGCACGCAGCTAGAATAACTCTGTGGCTTATCCACCCAAACCTCCCCCCAATGAGCCCATCGACAACGGCGTGTCTCTGTGTGACCCAGAGGCCGCAATATGTCCAAAGCATCATTAAATCACTACCAGTCAGGCTTCATTCCGGGCCTACTATTTGCATGCTCGCTGCAGTCAGACTGAGCGAGCTACGGTCAAATGGGGCATCTCCTTGAACTCTGCACGGCCTAGAGACTATGGTGATGCCATTTATCACATAATTCAGAGATGGTTTTTAGATGGTTCGAACGCAGGTAACTATTGCAGGCTCTGTGCGTCTGTAAGCCACACACTGTGTCACTCCATATTGACTGTGTGTGTGTGTGTGTGTGTGTGTGTGTGTGAGTACAGAAAATCCCAGAAATCACGTAGAATGGAAGGTATTCAACATTATTGGGACATTGATCTGGTGGGGGAGGGGATTAGCTTCATGAAATAGGCCTAGTAGCAAAAGAAAGTCCTAATTGGGTCTATTTCACTGTGCTGTGGTCACGCCTCCAAAGTGCTTTCTTTGATGTTTCCACCCATAGGCAAATCATCAGTTTTGCACGTGCAGAGCATGTTGGGAATGTGAGTTAATTACACTGCTGGTTGTCCAGGCTGTGGCTGCGGTGGTTTGCTCTGTGTTATTAGAGAACCACTTATCTCTGGGAAGCACCTTGAATTAGTGGCTGGGGTTGTGTTTGACTTCGCCCCAGTTCTACCAACCATAACTCATCCTCTATGGAGAATGACCTTTTATCACCTAGGCCTAGTTCACAGTTGTCGGGCAGCTCAATGCGATCCATTTCTTTCTTCCTCCAGGTACTTTCTCCATTTGTTTTTATTTTGACAGAATAATTGCCCTTGTGTCATAAACAATTATCATACAATAATTTGTAATGTTGATTGAATGCCAGTGTGTAACAGTTGTACAGACCAATAAATATTTTACTTTATCTTAGTATGAATCAGAGGTGAGTAACGCAGAGAAATACTGTATATGAATGTAAGGAGACACTTTGGACAGAATTCTAACTCTAACAAAATTCTATGCAATATTTAGGCCTATACAGTACTCCTTTTGTCCATGATCAATATAAAACATCAGCTATTTAAAGAGACTTGTAGACTTTATGCACCCTCTGTGCATTCTGTATTCAGAATGTGACGTCTGTGCACAGGGCAGAAGTTTGTAAACAAAGACAATCTGTCAACAGTCAAAGGAGATTCAAGTGAATTCCAGCCATGGTTAGGATGACTGATTCAGTAGACAGACCATGCCAGTGAATTTAGACCAGGAGCGATGGCCTCAGTAGGTTGCACCTGGGGAACTACCTTGTGCGTCATATTGTGTTACATGTTCTATTAGTGATGAGAAGTTATTTTAACTGACTTTGACCTTTGACTCATTCAGTCCCCCCCAAAAATATTTTGACAAATTTTATTAATTTGAGTCAGTGATGCCCAGAGAATGACCATCTACCGGCGAATGGTGAACTGAAAACCTGAAAGTCATGGTTCTACAAGCCTCTCCTTCGCATGTCGTTCACCACGGGAGGCTTATTGGAACTGTCATTTGTGACTGAAAATGTAAAGTTTTGACTGCTAGGCATACAAATGAGATGATTTATTGATACATTTGAAACAAGGTCTAGTTGTGGCCACAACCTGACAATATCGTTCGCGAACTGCATCCCCCCCCAAACGATTTGTTCTTACGTTTAAGTTTTTTGAGAAGAGGAGAGGCTGTGCAAGTTTGGTTCTACAAAACCCTTTCCATCATAACATTGAATAACCAATTAGTCGTATTCATTCTTGCACCACGCAATCAATTATCAGTTATAAACAGGTATTTTTCTTCTCCATTTTCTTGCACACATATAACAGACAGTTGTTGGTCGGACCATGTCTCTGGAGCCGCTGAGCGTGTATCAATCCTGCTGTAGGACAAATTGTGGCAGCAGGTCAAACAAACTACTTAAATGAACGAATCACTCAGAAAAACAAATGATCCGTCATAGAAAAAGAAGGAATCGTTGGCAAACTGCACATCACTAGTGACAATCACACCCATTTCGGGAACTATGTCAGTTTTATCAATGTTTTAAACACTTTCCTCTTTTGTTCATTCCGGATCTTTCATTGCGTTCATTCTTTCATCCATGGGCTACAGAAAAGCATTTTAGCCAAGTGGACTTCAGAAAAACCTTTTGGCCTCTGCTCTTATTGACAACCTCAACTTTTATTGATCTATGTCCAGAGCAACACTAACTGTCACTCAAACCAATTTATCATATTTTGTGTCATACTTCAGACACCAGCACCTGCTCACCAAATGTGTCTCTGTGTTAGAACATACTCAAGTCACTATTACTCAGTTCGCACAATTTCTATCCCTCTCGTGGTCTTGACAACCAGTTTCGCCACTTCCCACTGGACACATACTGGTTGAATCAATGCTGTTTCCACGTCATTTCAATGAAACGCGGAAAAGACGTTGAATTGACGTCTGTGCCCAGTGGGTTGTGACTTTCGCTTAAAAAAAAAAGCCTGGACTGATGATTGAGCCTCTAACCGTATTTCACCTTTGGCTCTGAGTCTCATTTCACGTGTCTGTGTAGTCCTCCTCGGGTGTTTTAAGCTTGGTGCTCTAGTGTTCTCTCCCTACAGATCAAGCTAATCAATGTCTTTAAACAAGCTATACATAGAGAAGCAGTTAAAGGGATGTTTGGGGGATCAACTCATGGATATCATTTGTATGTCTCTGTGTCCAGTGTGAAGGAAGTTAGAGGTATTTTTTTTGCAGGCGAATGCTAACAAGAGTTAGCACAATGACCGGAAAGGAAAGGTCACCTAATCAGTTGCACAACTGAACGTGTCTTCCGCAAAGTCTATGTGTATCTGCTAGCATGCCTATTTTAACCTCAAAACAAGGCAGAACATTTCATTCAAACAAGCCAGAACGTTATTCAAACTTGAAGACCAGCAATTGGAATGGCTCTCTCCCCTCCTTCACACCTTCGACAAGCCTAATTTACAATACCGATAGATTCTAGAACGTATTCCATTCTGCTCCCAGTGGTTAGACCTACTACGGTTGAAGTTGATAGTAATAACAATAATAATATATTTATTTCATATATAGCGCTTTTCATTTCAAGTCGAATCTCAAATTCACTGTGAAAACAAAGTAAACAAACTATTTAACCAAACAAATGTATGAATCTGGTAGTTCTTTGGGAATGGTCTTTCAAAGCTTTAGATGACAGACAGTTCAGAAAAGGCAGTATCTCGAGAGGAGGGAGCATAGATGGTACAGCCAGGCAGGGAGGTAGAGAAATCTGACAGACGATTCACGGGGTTCTTCATCGAGAACTTTGTCGTCTTCAACAGTCACAGCTCCTCCTCAGTAGGTAGGCTGGATCGTCCGCTACTGAAATGTAGCACCCATATGGGTGATGCTTCAGTGACTGTAAAAGCACCAGTAAGACCACCACACCTCAGCAGTGGTCCAGAAAAGCCCTCTACGAAGCAAGCATCTGCATCACACCGAAGTCCATTTCCTTCTAGGAACTGGGCAGGTGGCCGTAAAGCCGATGCTGTCGATCTGGTGTTGCTGCATCATTCAAATCATATTAGCAAGCGAACCAGATTATGTTTAAAAAGTGGTTGTGGGTTGTTGAAGCAGAGTTTGTTACATGATCAATAAGAAGACATTGCCATTAGAACAGTGAATAAATTGATTCAGTTCTCAAATACTGAAAGTAGCTTAGCCTATATGTAGCTTAGCCTATATGTTGCATCTGATGATGAAAAGAAATGGGAGTGAACAGACAATTAAAGGAGTAGTGTAGAGGGGCCATTATTTATCTTTGTGGTTTGTGGTCACATGATCCTAGGCTTCCCCTTGATTGGTCTGTCTGTCTCAGAGCTTTCTTCCTACAATAAGGTACTACACCATTGAGACTTCAACCATTGATGCCAGAAGAGGATGGAGAAAGGACAGAAAAGAACATTGGAGAAGATGGGAGGAGAACAAAGAATCGACAGAGTTAGTGAGACGAGAATAGGGTAGTGAGGGGCTGGAGGTGAAAGGGAGTTTGTTTCATAATTTAGGGATGCAGTGATTGTGTGTAAGGGATATGACATGGCCAGAATTCGAGCACTAGCTTTGAAGCTCTGTGTGGGTATTGCTCCATTCCTGAGACAGCACAGTGTTTATTTAACTGGAGTGTCTATCTGTCATTACTGCAGAGTCGTCGTCCTTTAAGAGCAGATGTTACAGTAACTAATGAAAAGCTAGGCTCTCTTTATAAGGTTAAAGTTGACCCCACCTCCTTTCCTTCCCCCTTTACCCATCGCTCCTGCCAAACCAAACCCTCCTCAGAGCACAAAGGGTCAACTTTAATCTGCTGAGAGGGGTGTGTGGGTGTGTGTGTGTGTGTGTGTGCGCCTGTGTGTGTGTGCCTGTGTGTGTGTGTGTGTGTGTGTGTGTGTGTGTGTGTGTGTGTGTGTGTGTGTGTGTGTGTGTGTGTGTGTGTGTGTGTGTGTGTGTGTGTGTGTGTGTGTGTGTGTGTCTGTGCGAGGACAGGTCTCAGCTGTACCACTCATTTTTAATCACCTTGACCTGCTCCTTGGGCTTCTTAGAAAAAAGTGCTGACACATCATAACTTACGCATAGCCGCAGGAAGTAGGGGTGCTGAGGGTGCTGCAGTACCCCCTGAAAAATATGAATATGAATGAATAAAAAAAGTATTGCACTGGGCCTTTAATAGTGCTGTTTTAGCATATGTAGCACGGGCAAACATATTTTTTCAGCACCCCCCTTGAAAATACAATAAATTCACTTTTTTTTTAAACGCAGCCCCCCCACCCCCAAACTACTTCCCACGGCTATGAACTTATGGCTCCCTCTCTGAAGGGATTCATTTAAATTTCCCCCCCCCCGTAAGTGTCCAAATGGCAAACTGACAATTAAGCTGTTATTTTCTCTCTGCCTCCACACACGTTGCCATACAGAGGTAGGATCTTAATATGACCCATTTCATCGCAGGAAGATAATAATCCTGCAGCAGGAGGATTTTAATGAATATTTAAGATGTGTAAACGTCATCAGGGGGCAGCTGGAAGCAGTGTTTGTAGGCTATACAGTGCAGTGCCCTACATGGGGGGCTATAGTTTGTGGAAGGCTCTGAAAACCAACCAAACTCACACCATCAAGTATTCTCACGGCTTGCTAGAGCATTGTGAACTGCCTTATGCAGTGGTCTGAGGAGCACACTTCGGTTCCGAGCATCACGAGTTTGCGCCGAGTGCTGGGCATTCGTTTTGACAGTTTGTATGAATGGAAACTAATGTTGGTTTAGCCTACTGTTATTATTTTACCAATACAGAGGCTGCTTCCTACCTGCTACCAAAGGCAGGTAGTAACCTTAGTAGGTTACTGCCATTTGGGACGGGATTCGAAGGCAGTATCACATGGGGTGGTAGGTAGACTAGTGGTTAGAGTGTTTGGCCAGTAACCGAAAGGTTGCTAGATTGAATCCCTGAGCTGACAAGGTAAAAATCTGTAATTCTGCCCCTGAACAAGGCAGTTAACCTACTGTTCCTAGGCTGACATTGTAAGTGACAATTTGTTCTTAACTGACTTGCCTAGTTAAAAAAAAATATCCCCCCAAGCGCAAGACGTTTGTGGCCACTGTAGCAGTGTGAGGAATTAGTGCTATCTATTCAGTGTACAATGATCCCAAAATGTAAATATCTGACACAAGTAACAGAAATGATCTCCTCAGTACCTGTTAGTGAATGAAGTTGACACCGACCAGAATACTTATCCTAAGGTATAGGGTCCTCCTCTGGTGTAATTTCGCTCGGTCTGCTGCTCCATCGTTGTGGACATGACCGGTAAAGATTGATATCATACAGGCTACGATTTTTTTAGACAGCTAAATAAACGATTTTACTGACCGTTTAAGAATGATTAATAGCCGGAATAGTGCTGTGAATAGTACTGTGTCAGTTTAAATTGCATTTGAGCTGCTGTATTTTCTAATGAGTAGGCTTTCATTGTGATGCAGTCATACAACTATCACACCTGTGCATATTATGAAATGACACCAATGTTTTTTATCTACCGATGTTCAAGATAACATGGTTTTATATTAGTTGCTAACTAAAATTGAAAGGTGATACGATGCAATCTAACTAGATTAGAAGGCCTAGGCTACTTCATCCTAATGTAAGCTAGATGCATTGGATACAAATACTGGCATGTGATAAATATAATTATACAAATGCATATCAAAGAGGAATATATATTTAATGAAATTAATAAGGCATTGTAATATTATTGATGCATTTGTCTCCCCTTGTAGGGGATTAGACAGATGAACTGCAGTCAGCAGATGCCCGAGCCTCAAAACCAGCATCATGTGGAGACGTCAGCACTTCTAATTTTGGGTACATTTTAACATTTTGATTGGTTTTCCTGTATCCGTGCATGAGTCCATAAAAACACAGTCCATTATACAAAATAAGTAATTCCCAAGTGAGGGATATCTCAAGTAGAATAACAAACTCGTTCAGTATATGATGGTACATTTTATTATGAGAGCCACAGTTTTTTTATACACTGGACAGGAGTGTACAGGTCTTTGTTCCAGCCCTTCACCAAGACCTAATTCAACTAATTGTGGTCTAAATTGAAGAATTAAACACAGCGCAATCCCCTCGAACAGAAATCAGGTCTGTATTTTAGAATGAGCTTCATAAAAGTTCATTACATTTACATTTAAGTCATTTAGCAGACGCTCTTATCCAGAGCGACTTACAAATTGGAAAGTTCATACATATTCATCCTGGTCCCCCCGTGGGGAATGAACCCACAACCCTGGCGTTGCAAGCGCCATGCTCTACCAACTGAGCCACACGGGACATTCATAAATTACAATGTTCTGATAAATCTGCATGATAAACAATAACATGGGTGAATCTATTTTTATCTAACATTGATGTTGGACACTTAATAATAGGATTTTGTGATTAACCTGGTGTCTGCTATTTCTATGCTTTCCGTTCTTTAATTTGTTTTTGCGTATTTTACTTTCGGTTTCATCAGAAGATGTTAAAATGTCTTACCTCCAAACAAGTCGGGCAGGTCTGTTTTCTCCTGCCAAGTCATTGCAATGGAATGAAATGTGAACAGGTGCCCACTTTAGTCCCTGAAACCAAATGGGGAAAAACTACTTGCTCTGTATTTAGCTGGTTAGCAAGTTCACCTATTCATGATTTAAAAACTGTCCGGGTCTTCACAATTGACACATTGCTGAATTTACGATTAATTAGTTTAGTTGTCCATCTCTAAACAGCAAATAAGCAGGATGAGATCGCCTGCTTCCTAGCTTGGCAATGGGCTGATAAACCCCAGTTACTCAACATTTGAATTCACAATTCATATGAAAGTAATTAGTTGAACATTTTAACATCATTTGGTGTATAAATAAAGTTAATACTTACATTTAGTGAATTTATTCCTTATTCTTCTGGAAAATGTTATCCAAAGCTGGGACTTCCATCTGCCATACATTTTCTCGATGCACCGCAAAGTTTTATAGGAAGCCTCCCTGGTAAAGGATACATGGGATTGGGACATGCCAATGTTGATGCTCTGCCTAGAAATTGTGCCTCAAAAGGCAGCATCCTTATTTTCACCAGCTGATGTCTTGTTATATCAGCATGTTAAATGTGCAACCAGAGGGAAAAGAACTCTGGCCCACCTATACTCCACACACATAGATGCATACAAAGCTCTCCCTCGCCCTCCATTTGGCAAATCTGACCATAATCCCATCCATCTGATTCCTGCTTACATGCAAAAATTTAAGCAGGAAGCACCAATGACTAGATCAATAAAAAAGTGGTCAGATGAAGCAGATGCTAAGCTACAGGACTGTTTTGCTAGCACAGACTGGAATATGTTCCGGGATTCCTCCAATGGCATTGAGGAGTACACCACATCTGTCAATGGCTTCATAAATAAGTGTATCGATGAAGTCGTCCCCATAGTGAACATATGTACATACCCCAACCAGAAGCCATGGATTACAGGCAGCATCCACACTGACCTAAAGACTAGAGCTGCCGCTTTCAAGGAGCGGGACTCTAACCCGGAAGCTTATACGAAATCCCGCTACGCCCCCCGACGAACCATCAAACAGGCAAAGCGTCAATACAGGACTAAGATTGAGTCGTACTACACCGGCTCTGACGCTCGTCGGATGTGGCAGGGCCTGCAAACCATTACAGACTACAAAGGGAAGCACAGCCGAGAGCTGCCCAGTAACACGAGCCTACCGGACGAGCTAAACTACTTCTCTCTGACCAACTAGCAAGTGTCTTCAATGACATTTTCAACCTCTCCCTGTCCGACTCTGTAATACCAACATGATTTAAAAGAACACTAAGGTGACCTACCTAAATGACTACTGACCCGTAGCACTCATGTCTGTAGCCATGAAGTGCTTTGAAAGGCTGGTCATGGCTCACATCAACACCATCATCCCAGAAACCCTAGACCCACTCCTATTTGCATACCGCCCCAACAGATCCACAGATGATGCAGTGTCTATTGCACTCCACACTGCCCTTTCTCAACTCGATAAAAGAAACACCTATGATGACTCCCGGGTGGCGCAGTGGTCTAAGGCACTGCATCGCAGTGCTAGCTGTGCCACCAAAGACTCTGGGTTCAGCAGCCGGCCCCGACCGGGAGGTCCATGGGGCGACGCACAATTAGCGTAGCGTCGTCCGGGTTAGGGAGGGTTTGGCCGGTAGGGATATCCTTGTCTCATCGCGCACTAGCGACTCCTGTGGCGGGCCGGGCGCAGTGCACACTAACCAGGTCGCTAGGTGTACGGTGTTTCCTCCGAGACATTGGTGCGGCTGGCTTCCGGGTTGGATGAGCGCTGTGTTAAGAAGCAGTGCGGCTTGGGTTGTGTTTCGGAGGACGCATGGCTCTCGACCTTCGTCTCTCCCGAGCCCGTACGGGAGTTGTAGCGATGAGACAAGACAGTAACTACTAAAAATTAAATACCATGAAATTGGGGATAAAAAAAAGGAATACCTATGTGAGAATGCTATTCATTGACTACAGCTCAACGTTCAACACTATAGTGCCCTCAAAGCTCATCAATAAGCTAAGGACCCTGGGACTAAACTCCTTCCTCTGCAACTGGATCCTGGACTTCCTGACGTGCCGCCCCCAGGTGGTAAGGGTAGGTAACAACACATCTGCCACGCTGATCCTCAACACAGGGGCCCCTCAGGGGTGCGTGCTCAGCCCCCTCCTATACTCTCTGTTCACTCATGACTGCATGGCCAGGCACGACTCCAACACCATCATTAAATTTGCCGATGACACAACAGCCTGATCACCGACAACAACGAGACAGCCTATAGGGCTGTGGTGCCAGGACAACAAACTTTCCCTCAACGTGATCAAGACAAAGGAGATGATTGTGGACTACAGGAAATAGAGGACTGAGCACGCCCCCATTCTCATCGACAGGGCTGCAGTGGAGCAGGTTGAGAGCTTCAAGTTCCTTGGTGTCCACATCACCAACAAACTAACATGGTCCAAGCACACCATGACAGTCATGAAGCGGGCACTGCAAAACCTATTCCCCCTCAGGAGACCGAAAATATTTGGCATGGGTCCTCAGATCCACAAAAGGGTCTACAGCTGCACCATCGAGAGCATCCTGACTGGTTGCATCACTGCCTGGTATGGCAACTGCTTGGCCTCCGACCGCAAGGCACTAGAGGGTAGTGCTAACGGCCCAGTACATCACTGGGGCCAAGCTTCCTGCCATACAGGACCTCTATACCAGGCGGTGTCAGAGGAAGGCCCTAAATATTGTCAAAGACTCCAGACACCCTAGTCATAGACTGTTCTATCTGCTACCACACGGCAAGCAGTACCGGAGCGCCAAGTCTAGGTCCTAGAGGCTTCTGAACAGCTTCTACCCCCAAGCCATAAGACTCTTGAACAGACTATTCGCATTGCCCCCCCCCCCCCCCCCTCCCTTTTACACTGCTGCCACTCTCTGTTTTATCTGTTATTCTTTTCGTATTTTTTTAAACTGCACTGTTGGTTAGGGGCTCGTAAGTAAGCGTTTCACTTGTATTCGGCGCATGTCACTAATACAATTTGATTTGATTTGATTATACCATCAATACGCACTAAATTCACCTGCACTGCTGAACTCATTTGCAACAATTATCCTCATTAGCGTAACCTAAAAGATGCTTGCAACCAAAATCTTTCAAGATATGTTTGGTATTGTCATCGCAACAACTTAGTCATTTTTGAATAGACAAAGTGGAATGTATCTATTTGACAATAGAAAGAAACGATTTCCTTGTTTGCAATGGCAAATCTACTGTGGCAATTTACCCAACAATTCGTATGAATGGAAACTAATTATTGGTGTAGCATAGTGACTGTTATTGTTTTTTTTGTTTCCTTTCCTGCTGCCCTACTGCCATGCTATATGGTTGTCTTAGGTCTATCTTCATGTAGTGTTGTGTTGTCTCTCTTGTCGTGATGTGTGTTTTGTCTATATATTATAATTTAATTTATTTTTACTTTTAATCCCAGCACCTTTCCCCACAGGAGGCCTTTTGACTTTTGGTAGGCCGTTATTGTAAATAAGAACGTGTTCTTTAACTGACCTAGTTAAATTAAGGTTAATATATATATATATATATATATAAATATATAAATATATATATATATATATGTTATCCAAAAGTGTCTGGTACTATCATTTCTTATCAAGATCAGGTGTCAAATAAACCTGGACTGTTCAAATTTTCCATGTATAACTACATCAAGTCAATCTGGGGATTGAGTTATTTGTGTCAGAAGGGTGTGGAGTAGAAAGGAACCCACAGAGACATGGTAAGCCTATATGTGCACACTGTAGGCAGTGGCTCTAACTGCTACACGACCCCAGGCCAATAGTGAACTTTGAGTTGATTCGTAACCTTAGGATACACTAGACACTTGTATGTAGGTCGTAGGCTAGTGGAGACCAGTATCTATCTTGTGTTATTGAGCTATATAGAATTACAGTTGTGGATGTGTATGGCTGCATTTCAAATGCATTTTTGTACATTTGAATGATGCTGTTATAGGAACTAGGCCTAGCGTTTGAGCGATAGAGAACATAGTTTTGATAGTAAGCATTGATACCAATGAGTCGACTGCCCCGCATGGAGAGAAAGAGAACTGCTCATTTTCAGCCACTCATGAGGCTCATTTGAATTCCCTGAAAATTCTTGGTGACAAAAGCGTGATCAGGTTATGATCCATCATTGGTATTTTGGCAGGCAAGACTTCTAACTCACGTCTCACTTCACGTGGAAGCTGTAATCATACTTTTTGGCATGACGTCCATAATCAAGTAAAAGTTTCCCTGGCTTTGTAGAGGAAAAAAGTAATTCCATTATGTTTCTAACTCATCAATGGTTTCTGTAATGGGAGAATTGAAGAGATGTTGCAGGTAGTGGATTCTGAGATCAGCTTGTAATCCTCAGATCTTAATCTTTGTGATTGAGGATGAATCCTTGTCTTGCAAAATCTGCAATGATTCAATGATTTAGCCTAGCCTATGTCTTTTGTATCACAAAATTCTAATTGAGTTAGCCTAAGTCAAACTACAAACTCCACTTTGTTGTTGGTCAGGGAGGCCAACTCCCTCACCTCATGGATATCCCCTGTGATTTTAACACACACACACACACACACACCACACCACACACACACACACACACACACACACACACACACACACACACACACACACACACACACACACACACACACACACACACACACACACACACACACACACACACACACACTGTTTGTGTTAGTCCTGTGTAACTGACCTTTTACCTCACACACTTAGATGGAGCCGGTCCTAGTTCTTAAACAGAATCTTTATGGCCCCGACTAACAGAAATTTTTACCCTTTGAACTCAACACAGAAAAAACTTAGCAGAAATGCTGACGACTAGAGGATTTTGTAATGAGAGCCATTATTAGGCCTAGTATTATTTACAACATTTGTGGGCATGTTCACAGACCAAGATTAAACCTATTTGACCAAAGAGAATGTTGAATGGAAACTCTCAATTGGTCTATGAGTAGTATAAGTAAGTTTACAATGAAAAATTAAGCAGTGCATTGGGGTTGCAGTCTACGTAGTATGCAAGTATAGAAATTGGGATGTAGCCTGTAGTATCATCTAAAAGTAAAGGAGTCATGTGTGGCATCGCCCTACATTAGCCAAGACAGACACATACCAAAATGCCTCGCTGGGTATTCTTCTCATACGACAAACAACCGTGGTCTGGAGTTGTACAAAATCACTTATGTGACTATACGAAGTCTCACTGAAAGGACATAAACTATGTGGCAATGCATGCATGTGTAAAGGCGCCTGAAAGGAAAAATCCACAAAACAAACTATATTTTGGTATTTTTTCATTAGTCCACTGTTGATACTGTCCCAACATGTTTTCCATGTCAGCAGTCACGTTTTCAAGATATTGGACTTTCAAGAAGCAAAGTGTTACATGCCACATCACCATGATTATGATGCATTTTGCATCATCATGATGATGTGACAAGTGACAATTTGCTTCTTGAAAGTCCAATATCTTGAAAATGTGACTGCTGACATGCAAAACATTCCATCCCCAACAGTGCAGAGTTAAAAAGTAAGACAAATATTTGCTCTCGACCCACTCTACTACAACCCAGTCGATGTGAATGGGGGCGTGTTCGGCCCTCCGTTTCCTGAAGTCCACGATAAGCTCCTTTGTCTTGCCCACATTGAGAGAGAGGTTGTTTTCCTGGCAAAACGCTGCGAGGTCTCTGACCTCCCTATAGGCTGTCTCATCGTCTACGGTGATCAGTCGTGTAGTCGGCAATCTTAATGATGGTGTCGGAGTCGTGCGAGGCCAGGCAGTTGTGGGTGGACAGGGAGTACAGGAGCGAACTGAGCACGCACCTCTGAAGGACCCCATGTTGAGGGTCAACGTGGCGGATGTGTTGTTGCCTACCCTCCCACCTGGGGGTGGTTTGTCTGGAAATCCAGGATCAAGTTGCAGAGGGAGGTGTTTAGTCCCCAGGGTTCTTAGCTTAATGATGAGCTTGGAGGGCATTATAATGTTGAATGCTGAGCTGTAGTCCATGAACAGCATTCTCACGCAGGTGTTCCTTTTGTCCAGGTGTGAAAGTACAGTGTGGACTGCGATTGAGATTGTGTCATAATATATATATAGATATACATACACAGTTGAAGTCGGAAGTTTTCATACACTTAGGTTGGAGTCAATAAAACTCATTTTTCAACCACTCCACAAATTTCTTGTTAACAAACTCTAGTTTTGGCAAGTCAGTTAGGACATCTACTTTGTGCATGACACAAGTCATTTTCCAACAATTGTTTACAGACAGATTATTTCACTTACAATTCACTGCATCACAATTCCATTTGGTCACAAGTTTACACACACTAAGTTGACTGTGCCTTTAAACAGCTTGGAAAAGTCTGGAAAATTATGTCATGGCTTTAGAAGCTTCTGATAGGCTAATTGACATCATTTGAGTCAATTGGAGGTGTACTTGTGGATGTATTTCAAGGCCTACCTTCAAACGCAGTGCCTCTTTGCTTGACATCATGGGAAAATCAAATTAAAATCAGCCAAGACCTCAGAAAAAAGATTGTAGACCTCCACAAGTCTGGTTCATCCTTGGGAGCAATTTCCAAATGCTTGAAGGTACCACGTTCATCTGTACAAACAATAGTACGCAAGTATAAACACCATGGGACCACGCAGCCGTTATACCGCTCAGGAAGGAGAAATGTTCTGTCTCCTAGAGATGAATGTACTTTCGTGCAAAAAGTGCAAATCAATCCCAGAACAGCAGCAAAGGACCTTGTGAAGATGCTGGAGGAAACAGGTACAAAGTATCTATATCCAAAGAAAAGCGAGTCCTACAGTTGAAGTCGGAAGTTTACATACACTTAGGTTGGAGTCATTAAAACTCGTTTTTCAACCACTCCACAAATTTTGGGTTTACAAACTATGGTTTTAGCAAGTCGGTTAGGACACAATTCATTTTCCAATTTTTTTTACAGACAGATTATTTCACTTATAATTCACTGTATCACAATTTCAAAGGGTCAGAAGATTACATACACAAAGTTGACTGTGCCTTTAAACAGCTTGAAAAATTCCAGAAAATTATGTCATGCCTTTAGAAGCTTCTGATAGGCTAAATGACATCATTTGAGACTCTGGTTTGCGACTGCACATAGGGACAATACATTTTGGAGAAATGTCCTCTGGTCTGATGAAACAAAAATAGAACTGTTTTGCCATAATGACTATCATTATGTTTGGAGGAAAAAGGGGGATGCTTGCAAGCTGAAGAACACCATCCCAACCGTGAAGCATGGGGGTGGCAGCATCGTGTTGTGGGGGTGTTTGCTGCAGGAGGGACTGGTGAACTTCCCAAAATAGATGGTGTCATGAGGAATGAAACTTTTGTGGATATATTGAAGCAACATCTCAAGACATCAGTCCGGAAGTTAAAGCTTGGTCGCAAATGGGTCTTCCAAATGGACAATGACCCCAAGCATACTTCCAAAGTTGTGTCAAAATGGCTTAAGGACAACAAAGTCAAGGCATTGGAGTGGCCATCACAAAGCCCAGACCTCAATCCTATAGAAAATGTGAGGGCAGAACTGAAAAAACGTGTGCGAGCAAGGAGGCCTACAAACAGGACTCAGTTATACCAGCTCTGTCAGGAGGAATGGGCCAGAATTCACCCAACTTATTGTGGGAAGCTTGTGGAAGGCTACCTGAAACGTTTGACCCAAGTTAAACAATTTAAAGGCAATGCTAACAAATACTAATTGAGTGTATGTAAACTTCTGACCCACTGGGAATGTGATGAAAGAAATAAAAACTGAAATAAATTATTCTCTCTACTATTATTCTGACATTTCACATTCTTACAATAAAGTGGTGATCCTAACTGACCTAAGACAGGGAATTTTTACTAGGATTAAATGTCAGGAATTGTGAAAAACTGAGTTTAAATGTATTTGGCTAAAGTGTAAACTTCCGACTTCAACTGTATGTCTTTCAACTATGCTGTGATGTTTAATGTAGAATTTCAATCTAATCGAATGAAATCCACAGATTGCGAGTTGAAGATAAATACGTTTACTAAGAGTATTTTTTATATTAGTAGTTGACTGACCCGGTCTCTCCAGATCTCCTAACAGTACTATTTCTAGAGTCAATTTTAGATCAATGATATGCAATTTCAGCCATTCCTGAACCTGAGACCAGAAACTGGCTACCTGAAGGCAATACCAAAATAAATGGTCTATTGACTCTGTATCCTCACAACTAAATCTGTAGAGCTTAGATTATTTTATGCCGCAAATATTAAACATTTTGTTGGTGACAAGAATTCTATATAATCATTTTAGCTGAAAATGTGTTATTTCATAGTTTTGATGTCTTCACTATTATTATAGTGGGGCGGCAGGTAGCCTAGCGGTTAGAGTGCCCGAGCTGACAAGGTAAAAATATGTTGTTCTGCCCCTGAACAAGGCAGTTAACCCACTGTTCCCCGGTAGGCAGTCATTGTAAATAAGTGTCACGATCGTCAATGGGAGAGAGAGAGGACCAAGGCGCAGCGTGTGAAAAATAAGACATCTTCTTTTAATTAAGGAAAAAACAAACACTTACAAAATGAACAAAACAACCGATCGTGAAGCTAAGAAGAACTAAGTGCACACATGCAACATAGAACATCGACATAGACAATTACCCACAAAACCCCAATGCCTATGACTGCCTTAAATATGGCTCTCAATCAGAGACAATGAACCACAGCTGCCTCTAATTGAGAACCAATCTAGGCAGCCATAGACATAACTAGACAACTACACTAGACACTACAAAAACACATACATTCCCCATGTCACACCCTGACCTAACTAAAAAACATAAAGAAAACAAAGAATACTAAGGCCAGGGCGTGACAGTACCCCCCCCCCAAAGGTGCGGACTCCGACCGCACAAACTGACATAGAAAGGGGAGGGTCCGGGGTGGGCCCCATCATGGCGGCGGCTTGGCCCCCACTCCACCATTGTCAATACCCGCTTTGGTAGACTCCTCCAAATGGCCACCCTCCAAATTAACCCCACTGGATTAGGGGGCAGCACCGGACTGAGGGGCAACACCGGAATGAGGGGCAGCTCCGGACTGAGGGACGGCAGCTCCGGAGTGAGGGACGGCAGCTCCGGACTGAGGGACGGCAGCTCCGGACTGAGGGACGGCAGCTCCGGACTGAGGGACGGCTGGTCATGGCTGGCTGACGGCTCTGGCTGGTCATGGCTGGCTGACGGCTCTGGCTGGTCATGGCTGGCTGACGGCTCTGGCTGGTCATGGCTGGCTGACGGCTCTGGCTGGTCATGGCTGGCCGACGGCTCTGGCTGGTCATGGCTGGCTGACGGCTCTGGCTGGTCATGGCTGGCTGACGGCTCTGGCTGGTCATGGCTGGCTGACGGCTCTGGCTGGTCATGGCTGGCGGAAGGCTCGGGCTGATCCTGGCTGGCGGAAGGCTCGGGCTGATCCTGGCTGGCGGAAGGCTCTGGCTGATCCTGTCTGGCGGAAGGCTCTCGCTGCTCCTGTCTGGCGGAAGGCTCTAGCGGCTCCTTTCTGGTGGAAGGCTCTAGCGGCTCCTGTCTGGCGGACGGCTCTGAAGGCTCATGGCAGACGGCGGCTTTGCAGGCTCATGGCAGACGGGCGGCTTTGAAGGCTCAGTCCAGACGGGCAGTTCATGCGGCGCTTGGCAGATGGACAGTTCAGACGGCGTTGGGCAGACGGACAGTTCAGGCGCCGCTGGGCAGACGGCAGACTCTAGCCGGCTGAGACGCACTATAGGCCTGGTGCGTGGTGCCGGAACTGGAGGTACCGGGCTAAGGACACGCACCTTCAGGCTAGTGCGGGGAGCAGCAACAGGGCACACTGGACTCTCAAGGCGTACTATAGGCCTGGTGCGTGGTGCCGGAACTGGAGGTACCGGGCTAAGGACACGCACCTTCAGGCTAGTGCGGGGAGCAGCAACAGGGCACACTGGACTCTCAAGGCGTACTATAGGCCTGGTGCGTGGTACCGGCACTGGTGGTACCGGGCTGAGGGCACGCACATCAGGGCGAGTACGGGGAGAAGGAACAGTGCGTACAGGACTCTGGAGACACACAGGAGGCTTGATGCGTGGTGCCGGAACTGGAGGCACTGGACTGGAGACACGCACCACAGGGAGAGTGCGTGGAGGAGGAACAGGGCTCTGGAGACGCACTGGAAGCCTGGTGCGTGGTGTAGGCACTGGTGGTACTGGGCTGGAGCGGGGAGGTGGCGCCGGAAATACCGGACCGTGCAGGCGTACTGGCTCCCTTGAGCACTGAGCCTGCCCAACCTTACCTGGTTGTATGCTCCCCGTCGCCCGACCAGTGCGGGGAGGTGGAATAACCTGCACCGGGCTATGTAGGCGAACCGGGGACACCATGTGTAAGGCTGGTGCCATGTAAGCCGGCACGAGGAGATGCACTGGTGGCCAGATGCGTTGGGCCGGCTTCATGACATCCGGCTCAACGCTCAATCTAGCCCGGCCGATACGTGGAGCTGGAATGTACCGAACCGGGCTATGCACACGTACAGGAGACACCATGCGCTCTACTGCGTAACACGGTGTCTGCCCGTACTCTCGCTCTCCACGGTAAGTACAGGGAGTATGCGCAGGTCTCCTACCTGACTTCGCCACACGCCCTTTTAGCCCCCCCCCAAGAAAATTTTGGGTTGTACTCGCGGGCTTCCAGCCTTGCCTCCGTGCTGCCTCCTCATATCGCCGCCTCTGCTTTCGCTTCCTCCAGCTCAGCTTTGGGGCGGCGATATTCTCCTGGTTGAGCCCAAGGTCCCTTACCATCCAATTCGTCCTCCCATGTCCAGAAATCCTGTGTAGGTGGGTCCTGTTGCCGCTTGACACGCCGCTTGGTCCGATTCTGGTGGGTAATTCTGTCACGATCGTCAATGGGAGAGAGAGAGGACCAAGGCGCAGCGTGTGAAAAATAAGACATCTTCTTTTAATGAAGGAAAAAACAAACACTTACAAAATGAACAAAACAACCGATCGTGAAGCTAAGAAGAACTAAGTGCACATATGCAACATAGAACATCAACATAGACAATTACCCACAAAACCCCAATGCCTATGACTGCCTTAAATATGGCTCTCAATCAGAGACAATGAACCACAGCTGCCTCTAATTGAGAACCAATCTAGGCAGCCATAGACATAACTAGACAACTACACTAGACACTACAAAAACACATACATTCCCCATGTCACACCCTGACCTAACTAAAAAACATAAAGAAAACAAAGAATACTAAGGCCAGGGCGTGACAATAAGTATATTATCTTAACTGACTTGCTTAGTTAAATAAAGGTTACATTTTTTTAGAGTAGGTGTTCTAAAACTTTGACCGGCATTATATATATTCTTAATTCGATTCCTTACTTAGATGTGTCTGTATTGGGTATATGTTATGAAATTGTTAGATATTACTAGTTAGATATTGCTGCACTGTCAGAGCTAGAAAAACAAGCATTTTGCTATTCTCACAATAACATCTGCTAAACACGTGTACAGTATGTGACCAATAAAATTATATTTTATTTTTCTATCCTTTCCATTTCGCAGAGCTGGCACCTCTTCCTCTTCTGGCCCTGGCTGCTCTGAGTGGTGGTGGCATGACTCTCTTTCATCACCCCAAATCTTTCCATTGCCTCAGTTCTTCTGTGAAGATGGGAAAACCTTCCAGAAGGACAACCGTCTCTGCAGCACTCCAACAATCAGGCCTTTGTCGTAGAATGGCCAGACAGAAGCCACTCCCCAGTAAATTGCACAAGACAGACCACTTGGAGTTTGCCAAAAGGTACCTAAAGGACTCTCAGACCATGAGAAACAAGATCCTTTTCTCCATGCCGGCGAGGAGGGTTAAACCATGAAAGACCTTTAGTTCCTATTTGTTAACATCTCCACTCTTTCCCTTTTGCTGTCGCTATTCTCCGTCCTTAATGTGTACACTTTAGGACCTCCTCAATGATGTTGCCACTAATGAATAGCTCCCAGGCAACTTTTGGTGACACAACTGTTGACCCCGTCACAAGCCCTGGGCAGCTCCTCAAGATGTTATGGCTTATGGTCCTGCCTTTACTGGGGGGATGTTCACTCAAGTCTATTTTACTCTTTTTACTCAGTCTATTTGACTGGTTTTCACTCTCCTCAAAGGAGGAGTCCTTCCCATCTGTAGAATCATCGAGGACAGCTGGACTACCAGGTGCATCCACAACTCCGACTTGATCCACAGGCACATAGTCTGTGTCATCTAAATTGGATACTTCAGATTCTGAGTCAGAGGCACCAACGGCTTCCTCATCCAGCCTCTGTAAAACCTTTTTGGTTGTATATCTGGCAACATTCTTATGAGCCTCTTTATGAAACTCCTTTTACTCAATGAGTTAAAAAGGAGGAAGGAAAACGGTGATTAATGAACATTAAAAACAATATAGTTAATAAATATTTTATTAATTAACTTGATTTTACTGTCGTAGCAAAGGTAAGTTTGACGAGTGCAATGCAATGAATTCCATAGGAAATACATACGGTCAAATTTGACCCACATATGAAATCTTGGGGTAGTGATGGAAAAACTTTTTTTTCTTTTTTTTAAAATACAGCAAAAAAATACATTGGGCTGGGTCATTTTGACCCGGCATATGCATCCTAGGGTTGTTCCAGAAGGCATTTCTGCCATTTTAATAAAAAATGTATGTTTACCTTCCTGTGCCTCTCCTGTGCAGTAGTGACGTGCAACATACGCCTAGTTTCCTGAAAAGAGTCACATTTAACATTTAACATGCCTCTGTACCGACCTTGCCTTCTGGATGATAGTGGGGTGAACAGACCATGGCTTAGGTGGCTGAGGTCCTTGATGATCTTCTTGGCCTCCCTGTGATACCGGGTACTATAGGTGTCCTGTAGGGCAGGCAGTGGGCCCCTGGTAATGCGTTGGGCACACCACCCTTTGGAGAGCTCTGCGGTTGCGGACAGTACAGTTACCGGTTATACAGCCCGACAGGATGCTCTCAATGATGCATCTGTAAAAGTTTAAGGGCCAAGACAAAATTCTTCAGCCTCCTAAGGTTGGAGACGTGCTGTTTCTCCTTCTTCATCACACTGTCTGTGTGGGTGGACCATGTCAGATTGTCAGTGATGCATACGGCTAGAAACTTGAAGCTTTTCACCTTCTCCACTACTGTCACGTTGATGTGGATGGGTGCGTGCTCCCTCTGCTGTCTCCTGAAGTCCATGATCACCTCCTTCATTTTGTTGACATTGAGGGAGAGGTTATTTTCCTGACACCACTCTGCCAGGGTCCTCCCCTCCTCCCTGTAGGCTCTCTTTTGTTGGTAATCAGCCCTACTACTGTTGTGACATCTGCAAACTTGATGATTGAGTTGGCGGAGTGCGTGGCCACGCAGTCATGGGTGAACAGGGAGCACAGGATGGGGCTGAGTACACACCCTTGTGGGGCCCTTGTGCTGAGGATCATTGTAGTGGATGTGTTATTGCCTACCTTCACCACCTGGGGGCAGCCCGTCAGGAAGTCCAGGACCTAGTTGCACAGGGCAGAGTTCAGACCCAGGGCCCTGAGCTTAAGGATGAGCTTGGAGGGCACTATGTTGTTGAAGGCTGAGCTGAAGTCAATGAATAGCATTATTACATAGGTATTCCTCTTTTGAAAGGGTGTCCAGATACAGATGGGATAGGGCTGTGCGATGGCGATTGCATCAACCGTGGATCTACAGGGGTGGTGTGCGCATTGCAGTGGGTCTATGGTGTTGGGTAAGCTGGATGTGATATGATCCTTAACTAGCTACTCAAAGCACTTCATGATGACAGAAGTGAGTGATACGGGGCAAGAGTCATTTAGTTCAGTTACTGTACCTTCACTTTCTTGGGTAAAGGAACAATGGTGAACATCTTGAAGCAAGTGGAGACAGCAGACTGGGTAGGGAAAGATTGAAAATGTCCGTAAACACTCCAGCCAGCTGGTTTGCGCATTCTCTGAGGACTTGGCTATGGATTCCGTCTGGGCCGGAAGCCTTAACGGGAAAACACCATTATCAAAAGTGACCGCAAATGCGTTTATGCATGTAATGCTTTTATTATAACGGTGCATTTTTATGGTGAAGATGATCTTCCCCAAACTTGAAACTCACACGCTGCTTATGAATGTCAGTTAGGCTCTACATCTCTTGTAAAGCGGTTTAATGTGCTTCATTTTAAGAAGTTATTTGCCAAGTTAGTTGTGGTAGAAACCTTATCAAAACATATAGGCCTATGGGCTTGGGCTACATGAGGTGTGTGACTTTGATTCGAAAAAGTTGCAACAAAAAAGCCATTGTTTCTTGCCTTATGCTGGGCATCATTCACAAGTGATAATATATCATTCACAAGTGACAGGCTAATATTATCACCCATCAGACTATTCTTGATTTAATCTTGTCTTTACGTATAGTGGCAAGAAAAATGTTGTGAAACCTTTGGAATGATCTGGATTTCTGCATAAATTGGTCATACATTTTCGTCATCTAAGTCACAACAACAGACAAACACAGTCTGCTTAAACTAATAACACACAAATTATTGTATTTTTCTTGTCTATTTTGAATACCTAATCTAAACATTCATGGTGTAGGTTGGAAAATGTATGTGAACCCCTAGGCTAATGACTTCTCCAAAAGCTAATTGGAGCCAGGAGTAGGCTAACCTGGAGTACAATCTTTGAGATGAGATTGAAGATGATGGTTAGAGCTGCCCTGCCCTATAAAGAACACTCACAAAATTAGAGTTTGCTATTCACAAGAAGCATTTCCTGATGTGAACCATGCCTCGAACAAAAGAGATCTCAGAAGACCCAATATTAAGATTTGTTGACTTGCATAAAGCTGGAAAGGGTTACAAAGTATCTCTGAAAGCCTTGATGTTCATCAGTCCACGGTAAGACAAATTCTCTATAAATGGAGAAAGTTGCTACTTGGACTGTTGCTACTCTCCCTAGGAGTGGCCGTCCTGCAAAGATGACTGCAAGAGCACAACGCAGAATGGTTAAGGTTAAGAAGAATCTTAAAGTGTTAGCTAAAGACTTAAAGAAATCTCAGAAGAAAATATGCCTTATGGAGTGGCCAGTCAGAGTCCTGATCTCAACCCGATTGAGATGCTGTGGCATGACCTCAAGAGAGCGGTTCACACCAGACATCCCAAGAATATTGGTGAACTGAAACAGTTTTGTAAAGAGGAATGGTTCAAAATTCCTCCTGACCGTTGTGCAGGTCTGATCCGCAATTGCAGAAAACGTTTGGTTGAGGTTATTGCTGCCAAAGTAGGGTCAACCATTTATTAAAACCAAGGGTTCACATACTTTTCCCACCCTGCACTGTGAATGTTTACACGGTGTGTTCAATAAAGACATGAAAAAGTATAATTATTTGTGTGTTATTAGTTTAAGCAGACTGTGTCTGTCTATTGTTGTGACTTAGATGAAGATCAGATAACATTTTATGACCAATTTATGCAGAAGTCCAGGTAATTCCAAAGGGTTCACATACTTTTTCTTGCCACTGTATACTAAATAATATCTTTGCGAAATTTGTTCTCATATATAATGAACCATTAGCATGCACATGTCTCGAAATAGGGGTTACTTTTCATGCCAGCCAGGAAGGCTATACTCCTGTTGTAAAGATAAGCAATGTGCTTAATATTAGGAAATTTGACAAATAAATATTGTAAGCTCATAGAAAGCTGATGGGATCATCCTCTTTTTAATAGAGGCCATCACTTGTGCAAGTGTATAGCCTATAGAAATGTTGTTCAACATGAGCTCCTGGGCTCTTATGAAGTGTTTGATTAGATTTTACGATTTGCATTGATGTCAAAGTGATTAGAGGGACAATTAAGTGTTGAGTACCAGGCAGTTAGCAAGTTTGGTAGGCTACTAATGACCATCAGCAGCATCAGAGTTTTGGAGAAGCCTAATTACCATGAATAAACGGTCACATGGAATTTGACTGCCTTCATGACTCGTGACTGCCGGTGTGGCAGTAATACTGTCACCGCAACAGCCCTAAATGTGACCACCCGTTCAGTGTTATCATGTTCCATGGATATATAGATACAGTATATTCTTCAAGAGAAACATAGCTCTTCTGTGGCTGCTGTCATACAATATTGTGCTCATAACTGTAGGGACATGCTCATCCTCCCCTCTTTAGGAAGGCTCAAATTATCAGTCTTTAGCAGGGCACTGCCGCCTCTCACTTCCCTCTCTTTATCTTCCCCACCGCCTCTCCTAGGTGGACTCTGTGGCTTGCTGGGGGGGGGGGGGGGGTTTCTGCTAGACGCCCATGCTTCTTCCCATAATAAAGACCCCCTCCCACCTCATAACACACGGTGTGATACGATCTCACCAACGCATGCATGCACGCGCACACACACACACACACACCAGCGGAGGCTGGTGGGCGGAGCTATAGGAGGAAAGGCTCATTGTAATGGCTGGAATGGAATAAATGGAACACATCAAACATACGGAAACCACGTTTAAGTCCGTTCCATTAATTCCATTCGAGCCATTACAATGAGGCTGTTCTCCTATAGCTCCTCCCACAAGCTTCCTCTGACACACACACACCCTTGTTTTCTAGAGATGCATCCTATTTTGAGCCAGGGGATGTGGCTGTGATTAGTGCTGGGGTGGGCTCCAACAATAGTTTTGTTGGAGCAATGAGTGGAGTTTCCAGACTTTACATTCATGTCGCCATTTTCCGTAAAGTTACGGATAGCATAGTATGGATAGAGTTGCAAACAATGTTCCCTCTAATTTTCTTTGGCACTGAGCAAATTTCAGGTCTGCTGAGCGCAAACTTGTTAAGATACTGTGAACACTGACCTGCTTTAAGGTAGTTTTAGCTGTCACGGCCGTCGTCGTACATTTTAGTTTATTATTGTAAATGTCGCCAGCAAAACAAGAAACCAAGAAACGACCGTGAAGCTTAACAGGGCTTTAGTGCCACTAACAAAGATAACTACCCATAAACACCAAAGGAAAAAAAGGCTGCCTAAGTATGATTCCCAATCAGAGACAACGATAGACAGCTGTCCCTGATTGAGAACCAACCAAAACATAGAAATACAAAACGTAGAAATAAAGAAACTAGAATGCCCACCCTAGTCACACCCTGGCCTAACCAAAATAGAGAATAAAAGCCTCTCTATGGCCAGGGCGTGACATTAGCAGTGGCCAAGTAGGCTACTTTGTCTATTTGATCACAATGTAGACCTACCATATAATGCATCTCATAGAGCTTTTGACATAGCTGTTCTATGATACAACCTATATTAGCAGCCATTGTATGGTGTTCTATGTAGGCCTACATTCCATGAGACTTTTGAAAACCTGCAGGGCTTGACAATAACCTGTTTAGCCACTTGTCTTTCAGACAAAGAGGTGACTGAAAATGTTTTTGAGTTGTTTGATGCTACAAACCCCTTTACAAAATACATTTAATTATTTTTACCATACCATTATTATTATTACAGAGAATTCAAATCAAATTGTCTTGGTCACATACACATGGTTAGCAGATGTTAATGCGAGTGTAGCGAAAGGCTTGTGCTTCCAGTTCCGACTATGCAGTAATATCTAACAAGTAATATAACAAATTCACAACAACTACCTTAAACACACAAATACACACAAATGTAAAGGAATTAATAGAATATGTAAATATAAATATATGGATGAGCGATGGCGTGCGGCATAGGCAAGATGCAGTAGATGGTATAGCATACAGTATATACATATGAGATGAGTAATGTAGGATATGTAAACATTATTGTTAAAGTGGCATTATTTAAAGTGACTAGTGATACCTTTATTAACTTCTTATGGCTGGGGGCAGTATTGAGTAGCTTGGATGAATAAGGTGCCCAGAGTAAACTGCCTGCTACTCAGTCCCATAAGCTAAGATATGCATATTATCAGTATATTTGGATAGAAAACACTCTGAAGTTTCTAAAACTGTTTGAATGATGCAGTGATTTTGCAGAGAGCCACATCAAATTACAGAAATACTAATGTTGATGAAAATACAAGTATTATACATGGAACTTTAGATAAACTTCTCCTTAACGGGCTCAAAATCGATAACATCTGGTGAAGCTGGAGCGCGCCAAATTCAAATGACAAAAATGTCATATTAAACATTCATGAACATACAAGTGTTCTACATCATTTAAAAGCGTAACTTCTTTTTAATCCAACCACGTTGTCAGCATACCATGCATACCATGCGATTATCTGAGGACAGTGCCCCGCATACAAAAGCATTAAAACATTTTCCAAACCAGCAGAGCGTAACAAAAGTCAGAAATAGCGATAAAATAAATCACTTACCTTTGAAGATCTTCCTCTGTTTGCAATCCCAAGGGTCCTAGCTACACAACAAATGGTTGTTTTGTTCGATAAAGTCCCTTTTAATATCCCAAAAAAGTATGTTTAGTTGGCGCGTCTGATTCAGTAATCCACCCGTTCCACTAGTTCAACATGCATACAAAGGAATCCCAAAAGTTACCAATAAACTTCGTTCGAACAAGTCAAACAACGTTTCTAATCAATCCTCAGATACCCTAATATGTAAATAAATGATCAAATTTAAGACGGAATGTAGTATGTTCAATACCGGAGATAAATAACGAGGTGTGCACCCTCATCCACACACCACAAGACTACAATCAAAATGAGAGCCACCTTGAAAAACTACAACTACTAATTCATTTTTCAAAAAACAAGCCTGAAACCCTTTCTAAGACTGTTGACATTTAGTGGAAGCCATAGGATCTGCAATCTGGGAGCTATTTATTTTTATATCCCACAGACAAGCGTTGAAATGGACAGTGACCTCAAATTTTTTTATTCTGGGTTTTCGCCTGCAATATCAGTTCTCTTATTATCACAGACATTATTTTAACAGTTTTCAAAACGTAAGAGTGTTTTCTATCCAATGCTACCAATTATATGCATATCCTAGCTTCTGGGCCTGAGTAACAGGCAGTTTACTTTGGGCACGTCATTTATCTGAACTTCCGTACACTGCCCCCTAGCCCTAAGAGATTTTAAGGGCACATCAACATACTTTTCACCTAGTCGGATCGGGGATTCAAAGCAGCAACCTTTCAGGTACTGGCCCAATGCCCCTATAAGATATAAAAAGCTCTTTACCTGAATTGCTTTTCAAAGATGGCTAGAAGTGTAGACGTTTTGTGCTGTTGTAGGAAGCAATCACTCCCCCATTGCTGACCAGAAGATTTGCTATAACTGGGCTAATAACTCACTAATAATAAACTGTTGCGATGGCGCCATAGTGGATGGCCGCCATTTTGCAAGCTCCGCCCCACTTTGCTCTTTTGTGATTCCTTTTGAGTTTATCTTATTTTCACAAAATGTATATGCTATAATTTATTTTAACCGACAACAACTTTTGAACATCAGATCGCCAGTTACTTGCCCCAATTCCGTCTTCAACTTTGACTTTTAAAGGGGCTAATATTATGTTGACTTGATCACAATTCCCACAGTAGAGTGAAATGCTAATAGTGTAAACGAAAGGGGAAAACTCTTGGAGACTGTAGTTCAATCTCATGCGCATCTGCACGGGCTGGTATTTCTCTGCTTGCAGCTTAGAGGGAATGTTGGTTGCAAAAGGAGGGTACATTACTGGAAACTTACCAGTAAACTACCAGAATGTTGGTAACTTTTACATTTTGGGGGGGAAATTTATAACATGACATCTAGTGGCCTTTTTGGGTACTTAAGATTATCACATGTGTCTGTAATTATCTCTGGCCCTCTGTGGCTTTATCGCATGTCAAATACATCAATAAAATAAGATGATTTTAAAATGTAAAAAACGAAGACAAATCTGTAAAAATTCCTAAATATGAATGTCAACATAGTTAATAACAATGGTGTTTAATATAAAAGTTTCATAATTAAATATCCTTTATATACATATTTTTCACACTTGTACTTATTTTACTATGTCAATACCAAGACAGCACACATATACTGCTGTTCAAAAGTTTGTGGTCACTTAGAAATGTTCTTGTTTTTGAAAGAAAAGCAAATTTTTTGTCCATTAAAACAACATCAAATTGATCAGAAATACAGTGTAGACATTGTTAATGTTGTAGATTACTATTGTAGCTGGAAACAGCAGATTTTTTTAATGGAATATCTAGTACATAGGTGTACAGAGGCCCATGATCAGCAACCATCACTCCTGTGTTCCAATGGCATGCTGGGTTAGCTATTCCAAGTTTATCATTTTAAAAGGCTAATTGATCATTAGAAAACCATTTTGCAATTATGTTAGCACAGCTGAAAACTTTCGTTCTGATTAAAGAAGCAATAAAACTGGCATTCTTTAGACTAGTTGAGTATCTGGAGCTTCAGCACTTGTGGGTTCGATTACAGGCTCAAATGGCCAGAAACAAAGACCTTTCTTCTGAAACTTGTCAGTCTCTTTTTGTTCTGAGAAATTAAGGCTATTCTATGCGAGAAATTGCCAAGAAACCAAAGATCTCGTACAACGCTGTGTACTACTCCCTTCACAGAACAGCACAAACTGGCTCTAACCAGAATAGAAAGAGGAGTGGGAGGCACAACTGAGCAAGAGGACAAGTACATTAGAGTGTCTAGTTTGAGAAACAGACACATCAAAAGTCCTCTACTGGCAGCTTCATTAAATAGTACCTGGAAAACACCAGTCTCAATGTCAACAGTGAAGAGGCGACTCCGGGATACTGGCCTTCCAAGCAGGGAAAATTACCAAAGGTACCTTCTAGGCAGTGTAAATTACCAAAAGGTACCATCTATTGCCATAGATTTTCTGTTAATTACCTAAAATGCTGAAGATTCCGGTAACTTTGGTAAATTACCGGCGAGGAAAATGCTTAATTTTTGAAAACCAAAGGATGTCATGATCAGTAGTTTTAAACCTGTGGTCTGAAGGGGTACTACAGGTGGTCCACAATAGACACTGAGTGTATGTTACATTAGGAACACTTTCCTAATATTGATTTGCACCCCCTTTTGCCCTCTGAACAGCCTCAATTCGTCGGTGCATGGACTCTACAAGGTGTCAAAAGTGTTCCACAGGGTTTCTGGCCCATGTTGACTCCAATGCTTCCCACAGTTGTGTCAAGTTGGCTGGATGTCCTTTGGATGGTGGACCATTCTTGATACACATGCAAAACTGTTGAGCATGAAAAACCCAGAAGCGGTGCAGTTCTTGACACACTCAAACTGCTGCGCCTGGGACCTACTGCCATACCCAGTTCAAAGGCACTTAAATATTTTGTCTTGCCCATTCACCCATCTGAATGTCACACATACACAATCCATGTCTCAATTGTCTCCCCTACACTGATTGAAGTGGAATTAACAAGTGACATCAAAATGGGATCATAGCCTTCACTTGGATTACCTGGTCAGTCTATGTCATGGAAAGAGCAGATGTTCCTAATGTTTTGTACACTCAATGTTTATTTTGGGGTGGTGTGATTTTCCCAAAATATTTTTTTGTATTATAAGCAATTATGCATTACTTTTCAGAATGAAAATAGTTTCTATTCATAGTAATAGGGCTTTCATTTGTTACATTAACTGGACTAAATTTGACCAATAAGGTTTGTATAAAAAATAAACGCTGGTCTAGATTATCAAGTAGATTTTGCCATCTTAAACTGTGTTTGAAAAAGTCATTTTTGAAAAGGTAAAATAGAATGCAGTTATGAAGTGTATTGTGTCTCTTCTCCCAGTTCAACCAGGGTGACTCAAGGACATTGGGTTGGGAGTTGGATGCCCCCGTAAGGAATGCTTTCTTCCCCTCTATGCCCACTATGTGTTATGGTAACATTTTCACTGTGGTCACTGTGGTCATGTTCCTTTCCCTTTGTCTTCCACACCTACATTTCCCCTCCCTGTTGCTGACCTTATGGTCTGGTCACTGACTATCTGGACTAGGCCTACACACATTCAAACACACACACACACACACACACACACACACACACACACACACACACACACACACACACACACACACACACACACACACACACACACACACACACACACACACACAACGGATTCCCCTCTGACACTTATACTGATTAGGACTAGTTTATGACTGTGATTGGAGCAAAGTAGTGTGGGTGTGTACTGTGGGCACCCACACCCAAAGATCTAGATACCATATAGAAAAAGCATGTATCCCAACTCCTTTTCCCCCCTCTCCCTCACCGGCCTCCCTGCTGTTTTCCTCAGGCTATTTCCCTTTACTTCCCCCTCTGTCTGTGCCTCACATACTGTGATTCAGCCTCATTCTGTTATTAATATGAGAGGGGATGACCGGAGCAGCTAGTAAATAAAAGCCAGGCGTCTTGTCTTAAACACTGCTCCGCAAGCCACAGCTGCCATCTGTGTCGGAAGTATAAGACAGAGGAATAATTGTAGTGTGTCTGGGCATATGGGCACTGTATGGCAGATGTGCATGGGGGCAGGCAGTGTGTAGCCTACAGCAGGGAGATATATATTCTGAGGATGGAGGGTGTGTTTGTAAATGTTGAGCTAGAGGGTTGGGGGTACATGTCTTGGGTCATAACTGTGTGTGTCTGCACATTGGGGAATTTACGGTATGTATAAGTAATCTGTATGTGAATGGATTATACGCATCAAGATCATGTATCAATTTAATTGATCCAAACAAAAATGATGCAAATGTGTGTGTGTGTGTGTGATATCCATTAGCCTACTTCTCAAATCCATGGCTTCTGTTCTCCCTTCCTTATTGCTTACATAGGTGTACGTCTTTGATTCTCTACATGTAGTATAGTATAAAAGTATAGTAGTTTTCCCAGGGATATCATGCACTTGTAGAACATACCTGGTTTAAAGTGTTTTTTTACTGAGGCAGGCTTTCAGACCTTCGCTAGATGCATCTCAATTGTCTGAAGGAACTTCCTTCCCCAGTCTTCTTGCTTCCTTTGCTTCATCCTCACTTACTGAAAAAACCAGATAGGTGAATGTAAATATCCTTATTCAATAGCAAGTGAATAATATGTGCTATGATGTGTGCCCATCAGCACTAGCAATATGCGAACGTAGAAGCTAAAATATTTCACATGAAATGAAAAAGATCGAAGTGTTTGCTTTGTCTGAAAGGGATGCTTTGAGTTCTCAATACACCAGCTCTCTGTGAAATGATAGCCTATATCAGTCACACTGGATGGCAGTTCTGTTATCTTCCCACACCCTGGCGAGGCCTGGCACAGGGCACAGACATTGACCTTTAGCTTTATCACTGCGTCTCAGGAGGAAAGGAAAGTAATAAGAACAGAGAAGCAAGACTTCATCCTGTCCCTCTTTCCACAGGGACTTTAAATCAAATTAAAGGAATGTTTTTGGTATTCGTGTCACGAATATGGACAAACATGAGTGGGTGCTTCATGCATACAAAAAGAGTATGCCATGTCCAGACAACACCAGCTACAGTTGAAGTCGGAAGTTTGCATACACCTTAGCCAAATACATTTAAACTCAGTTTTTCACAATTCCTGATATTTAATCCTAGTAAAAATTCCCTGTTTTAGGTCAGTTAGGATCACCACTTTATTTTAAGAATGCGAAATGTCAGAATAATAGTAGAGAGAATTATTCATTTCAGCTTTTATTTATTTCATCACATTCCCAGTGGGTCAGAAGTTTACATACACTCAATTGGTATTTGTTAGCATTGCCTTTAAATTGTTTAACTTGGGTCAAATGTTTCAGGTAGCCTTCCACAAGCTTCCCACAATAAGTTGGGTGAATTTGGGCCCATTCCTCCTGATAGAGCTGGTGTAACTGAGTCAGATTTGTAGGCCTCCTTGCTTGCACAAGCTTTTGAAGTTCTGCCCACACATTTTCTATAGGATTGAGGTCAGGGCTTTGTGATGGCCACTCCAATATCTTGACTTCGTTGTACTTAAGCCATTTTGCCACAACTTTGGAAGCATGCTTGGGGTCATTGTCCATTTGGAAGACTCCTTTGCGACCAAGCTTTAACTTCCTGACTGATGTCTTGAGATGTTGCTTCAATATATCCACGTAATTCTTCTTTCCTCATGATGCCATCTATTTTGTGAAGTGCACCAGTCCCTCCTGCAGAAAACCACCCCCACAACATGATGCTGCTACCCCCGTGCTTCACGGCTGGGATGGTGTTCTTTGGCTTGCAAGCATCCGTCTCCTTCCTGAGCGGTATGACGGCTGCGTGAACCCATGGTGTTTATACTTGCGTACTATTGTTTGTACAGATGAACGTGGTACCTTCATGCATTTGGAAATTGCTCCCAAGGATGAACCAGACTTGTTGAGGTCTACAATTTATTTTCTGAGGTGTTGGCTAATTTCTTTTGATTTTCCCATAATGTCAAGCAACGAGGCACTGAATTTGAAGGTAGGCCTTGAAATACATCCACAGGTAGACCTCCAATTGACTCAAATTACGTCAATTAGCCTGTCAGAAGCTTCTAAAGCCATGACATAATTTTTGGGAATTTCCCAAGCTGTTTAAAGGCACAGTCAACTTAATGTATATAAACTTCTGACCCACTGAAATTGTGATACAGTGAATTATAAGTGAAATAATCTGTCTGTAAACAATTGTTAGTTTGTTAACAAGAAATTTGTGGAGTGGTTGAAAAACAAGTTTTATTGACTCCAACCTAAGTGTATGTAAACTTCCAACTTCAACTGTACGTGGGCTACATATAATAAGACAGAGGGGCGCTATTTCGTTCGCTTGGATGCTTTCTCCAGTGAGATAGTAGTTTCTACTCCCAGCAGTAGAGCCTGCTCCCTTCTTTTCGATAGTTGAAGGTGTTGTGCCAAGTTGATGATAACCCCGATAATTGCCTCTAACTGAACCTAAACTATACCTAAACAAATGGCACAGATGTAACAACAGATTAAATAAATGAAGTAAAGTATGATGGAAGTGAAAGGGTGAGAATGAGTGAGTTGATGAACGAGGGGAAGCAAAATATGCATAATTATGTAATCACCTGTTGTGAATGCCATTCTGTTGTATTGATCTATTCTAATGATCATCTCAAAATGGTATGTATCCAATATTAGTCCACCGAATCCAAGCAGTCTTATCAGTCTACTACGGCCTACTTGGAGTAGGCCTATACAGTGAGAGTCTGCGTAATTTACAATAACAAGAAGACCAAGACAGATGAATGCACATACTGCGTTAGCTTTGCTACAAAATCCGAATGAAAACGACTCAGATGGTGAGGAAGACATTAATCATGATGACATCCCTGATGATTATTCTTCTGATTCCGAGCCTCAGCCTGAACCTACAGCTCCGAGGCCTAAGCACACAAAAACTGAACTGAGCATGTGTCTGTGCGACTACCAAATAAAATGGTGAGACAGGAAAGAGGAACCGTTTGGATAGAACAAGCCAGTGACAATGCTACGGGCTGATTATAAGCACACAACGTCATCTTTGAGAGAGCAGGCCCTATATATCAGCGACACACTCACCAGCTCTCAGTGTTTATGTGAGATGGACATGCTCCAAAAGCTGCCATTGCGTGAAGATGCAATAATTGACTATTTTTTTCATACTGTCATATCGACACTTATAGTATTTTCAATATAATGCCATTGTTGCTTTTGTACACAAATAAAAAACACTTACAATTTGTGTATAATTTATTTTCTTCACATGAACTATACAGTGATTTTGGAAAGTATACCAGACCCCTTGACTTTTTCCACATGTTGTCATGTTACATCCTTACTCTAGAATTGATTGAATGTTTATTTGTCCTCATCAAATTACACACAATACCCCGTAATGACAAAGCAAAAACAGGTTTTTAAAACATTTTGCTAATAAAAAAAATCTGAAATTTGACATTTACATTTGTATATTCCTGTGAGATGGTAAGGATGAGAAAGGTGCAATTTAGTAGGACGGTAAAGACCCATGGGCCATACCCTCTCATGCAGTGCTATGCCTATTGGCCTCATTGTGTCGATTGAAAATGCAAACTTTGAAAGGTCACCCGAATTTGCCTCAAGGACCCATGAAGAATTTTCTGCCATTTAGAATTTGTGAATGTTTTTTTATGAAAATGCAATTCATTCTTCCCTGTGACATGTGCATAGAGAAATATGTTCACTTATCCTAAGGGGCGCACAGCCCCACGCATGCACGCTGACCCAACCGCATGCACATGTAACCGATGTGAAATGGCTAGCTCATTAGCGGTGGTGCACGCTAATAGCTTTTCAATCGGTGACGTCACTCGCGCTGAAACCTTGAAGTAGTTGTTACCCTTGCTCTGCAAGGGCTGCGAAATTTGTGGCGCGATGGGTAGCGATGCTTCGAGGGTGGCTGTTGTCGATGTGTGCAGAGGGTCCCTGGTTCGAGCCCAGTTACACACACTGTTTGTATTCTCCCTCTGTAACTGACCTTTTGTCTCACATTGTCTTAGATAATAACCCTAGTCCATAAACAGGTTATTTCTGGCCCCTTCTAACAGAGATTCTTACCCCCCAGCCCTCCCTCTGCCCAGTGACCTGACCACCAGGGCCCTAAACACTCTCCCAGGACATTATGGACCCAAACATATAATGTTGGTCACTGGCAAGGACTGCTGTCAAGGAAACAGTTTGTCATCAGAATTAGAGGGAGCAGAGAAACAAAGAAACAGAGAAACAAATGTGCACATATTGACCTCCATGATATAATGACCTGCAATAGCAAATGTGTTTCAAATTAAATCAAAAGTTTATTTGTCACGTGAGCATGTTGAGCATGTTTGGGATGTTCTGGATCGACATGTACGACAGCATGTTCCAGTTCCTGCCAATACCCAGCAACTTTGCACAGGCCACAATAAACAGGCTAACCACCTTGCCAGCAAGTCAGTTCGTCAGATTTCTGCCATGCTAGAGCTGCCCGGTCAACTGTATGTGCTGTTATTTTGAAGTGAAAATGTCTAGGAGCAACAGCTTCACAGCCGCGAAGTGAATATCGTCTGTCCTCAGTTGCAACACTCACTACCAAGTTCCAACCTGCCTCTGGAAGCAACGTCAGCACAAGAACTGTTTGTCGGGAGCTTCATGAAATGGGTTTCCATGGCCGAGCAGCCGCATTCAAGCTTAAGATTGCCATGCGCAATGCCAAGCGTCGGCTGGAATGGTGTAAAGCTCGCAGCCATTGGACTCTGGAGCAGTGGAAATGCGTTCTCTAGAGTGATGAATCGCGATTCACCGTCTGGCAGTCCGACGGACGAATCTGGGTTTGGCAGATGCCAGGAGAAGGCTACCTGCCCCAATACATAGTGAAACTGTAAAGTTTTGTGGAGGAGGAATAATAGTCTGGGGCTGTTTTTCATGGTTCAGTCTATAGTACTACAACATTTCTCACAATCCATTATTTCTCAACGTCATATGGAGGATATTAACTATTTGCTATCGAGTTTGTATTCTAGCTCGATAGTTAGCTCAAGCTGGCTAATGTTAGCCACACCTCATGGTATTCACAGACTATGGCTGTGTTATCTAATAGGAAACCAAGTAGCAAGGCAGGCTCTGGTGCTTTCTTGCCGTGGGCTCACAACAAAATAAAAAATCATACCTGGAGTAAAATCATTGATTTGATTGTGTATGTGATTGACTCTACATACAGTAATGAGAGAATATTGATAGGGGTACAGTGCATGGAGGGGAAACATTCAATGTGCCAGTGGATGACCGGACACATGAGACGTGGCTTCATGTCAGGAGAAAGTTGACGATGGTAGTGGAGTGGAGTAGTCGACACCTCTTAATCGGGGAACAGGAGGGGACGTAGCTGTAAATACAAATAGCAGAAACATTCCATTACAGCTGTGTCATCGTAGGTTCGGACAACAAGTTTCTCTATGAACTTAAACTCAGACATCTCAAAATTCATAAAGTCAAACACAGACTGCGCATCTCGCCCACTTGACACATCAAAGTAGCCCAAGAAACGTTCCTGAATAAAGCCCTGATCATTAACATACCTGGCGATAACTGACAACTGCCAGCAGACTGGTGGCACCATAGCTCCCAGAGCGGAGGGGGCAATTTTTACCACCTGGGGCCTGGAGTTTATCCTTATATGTTAACCTAACTAGGAAAACTCTGGACCCTATAAGGTATGACAGTGATTAATCAGTTATATATGGTTTTAAATGGGCTATGATGGGACCCGATTTTCCTAATCAGGTCACATGTTTGTTTTTTTTAATCCTGGAAAAAAGCTCCTGGCCCAGGGAGGGATGAAAACCTTGTCAAACTGCAGCTACCTTATATTTGCTCATCTATATTATATTTAGACTAGATTAGGATTAGGAGGGGGATTTCCTCTACCCAGACTCATAGATAACAACTGATAGACAATAGAACTCGAAGGGCTGAGCTTTATTTATGCATGTTCGCATCAGGCAGGCCTATGCAACTGTAGGCCTTATAAAACATTAACTCACATCTGTCATCCCTATTATGTTGATTAATTAATTCCAGTTAATCATTTTGGATTAAAAAATGTATAGGCAGTACCCACCTTTCGACCAATGCTCAGACTTTCCAAAAAGCAGACAAGGCCAGCAATACAGGCGGTTTGATGAAAGGCTCCCTGTTAACCAGCTATACATTTGATACCAGATGGTATTGAACACCCTCACCTTCTCATCCTTCTTCATGAAAATGATCTCAGGCAGAGGACGACCCTCGGTTTTAATTCACACCTTGTCCGTGTACCCCAGAGAATGAAAGGGGTTCTTCAACGAAAGTCTGCAACATTTTTGGCAGCGTTGGCCATTCTACCATTCTGGTGGAGAAAACTGCACACAAGGCAAATTTAAATAAATTACGCTGACTGGACACATAATGTTCTAAAACCAAGAGAACTATTTATAATATACCTCCTCCATCTCCTGAAATTAGAAAAAACGAATTTGAATGGAATAATATCCCAAAAATGCTCAACTATCACTCTTCACTCTTAATCTCTATCCAACAATGTCACCAAGCTTCTCAACACATAGAACCCCCATAATGATTTGTAGCAGAATCCCAATACAACACACTAGGTTCATTCTCTGATCCTAATTCTATGATTGGATGGACAACATGTTTTCATACTGCAAAAGCTTTGATTGGTTGGAGGACATCCCCCGGAAGTGGTCACAATTACAATGTACAAGTCTGAAGTTTACATACACTTATGTTGGAGTCATTAAAACTAGTTTTTCAACCACTCCACAAATGTCTTGTTAACAAACTATAGTTTTGGCAAGTCGGTTAGGACATCTACTTTGTGCATGACACAAGTAATTTTCCAACAATTGTTTACAGACAGATTATTTGACTTATAATTCACTGTATCACAATTCCAGTGGGTCAGAAGTTTACATATAACAAGTTGACTGTGCCTTTAAACAGCTTGGAAAATTCCAGAAAATGATGTCATTGCTTTAGAAGCTTCTGATAGGCTAATTGACATCATTTGAGTCAATTGGAGGTGTACCTGTGGATGTATTTCAAGGCCTACCTTCAAACTCAGTTCTTCTTTGCTTGACATCATGGGAAAATCAAAAGAAATCAGCCAAGACCTCTCAAAAAAAATTGTAGACCTCCACAAGTCTGGTTCTTCCTTGGTAGCAATTTTCAAATGCCTGAAGGTACCACGTTCGTCAGTACAAACAATAGTACGCAAGTATAAACACCATGCGTGTCACACCCTGGCCTTAGTTATCTTTGTTTTCATTATTATTTTAGTTAGGTCAGGGTGTGACATGGGGAATGTATGTGTTTTGGTTTGTCTAGGGGTTTGTACGTTTAATGGGTCAGTCCCTTGTCTAGGTGTTTGTATGTCTATGGCTGCCTAGATTGGTTCTCAATTAGAGGCAGCTGTGGTTTATTGTCTCTGATTGAGAGCCATATTTAAGGCAGCCATAGGCATTTGGGTTTTGTGGGTAATTGTCTATGTTGAACGTTTGTTGCTTGTCTATGCACTTACGTCGTTAGCTTCACGGTCGTTTGTTGTTTTGTTTAGTTTGTATTCAGTGTTTGTTTCGTGTTTTTCCCTTCTCTAAATAAAAGAGAATGTATTTTGCACACGCTGCGCCTTGGTCCTCTCTCTCACCCATAGACGATCGTGACAATGCGACCACGCAGCCGTCATACCGCTCAGGAAGGAGACGCGTTCTGTCTCCTAGAGATGAACGTACTTTGGTGCGAAAAGTGCAATCAATCTCAGAACAACAGCAAAGGACCTTGTGAAGATGCTGGAGGAAACAGGTACAAAGTATCTATATCCACAGTAAAACGAGTCCTATATCGACAACCTGATAGGCCGCTCAGCAAGAAGAAGCCACTGCTCCAAAACCGCCAAAAAAAAGCCAGACTATGGTTTGCGACTGCAGGTGCAGACAAAGATCGTACTTTTTGGATGACACAAAAATAGAGCTGTTTGGCCATAATGACCATCGTTATGTTTGGAGTAAAAAGGTGGAGGCTTGCAAGCCGAAGAATACCATCCCATCCGTGAAGCACGGGAGTGGCAGCATTGTGTTGTGGGGGTGCTTTGCTGCAGGAGGGTCTGGTGCACTTCACAAAATATATGGCATCATGAGGAAGAAAAATTATATGGTTATAGTAAAGCAACATCTCAAGACATCAGTCAGCAAGTTAATGCTTGGTCGCAAATGGGTCTTCCAAATGGACAATGACCCCAATCATACTTCTAAAGTTGTGGCAAAATGGCTTAAGTACAACAAAGTCAAGGTATTGGAGTGGCCATCACAAAGCCCAGACCTCAATCCGATAGAAAATTTGTGGGCAGAACTGAAAAAGCGTGTGCAAGCAAGGAGGCCTAAAAACCTGACTCAGTTACACCAGCTCTGTCAGGAGGAATGGGCCAAAGTTCACCCAACTTATTGTGGGAAGCTTGTGGAAGGCTACCCGAAATGTTTGACCCAAGTTAAACATTTTAAAGGCAATGCTACCAAATACCAATTGAGTGTATGTAAACTTCTGACCCACTGGGAATGTGATGAACGATATAAAAGCTTAAATCTTTCTCTCTGCTATTTTTCGGACATTTCACATTCTTAAAATAATGTGGTGATCCTAACTGACCTAAGACAGGGTATTTTTACTCTGATTAAATGTCAGGAATTGTGAAAAACTGAGTTTAAATGTATTTGGCTAAGGTGTATGTAAACTTCTGACTTCAACTGCATGTATATGGAAGGGGGTGAGGCCTACAAGCCTCCTAGGTTTTGTATTGAAGTTAATGTGTTCAGAGGAGGACGGAAGCTAGCTGTACGCCTGCTACACCATGGTGCTACCCCAGCCAGTGCTGTTGATGTTACTGTAGACCATCGTTGCAAAACAGTGTATTTTAATCAATTATTTGGTGACGTGAATGTATTTAGTATAGTTTAATGTAAAAAAAAAATAATAATAAAATCAAATGAAATTTCACTGAGGATGGTCCTTCCCTTCCTCCTCTGAGGAGCCTCCACTGACACACACACCTACCAAGAATGTGATAATAACTGATGTGTGATCTCCAGGCTGGAGCAGCATGTCCAGAAGATGGAGATGATGGAGGGAGACCTGTTCTCTTGTTTCGTCATGGTGCTCAATGAGAAGAAGGCCAAGATCAGAGGCCTGCAGGACACCATCAGACACTTTCAACAGCAGCCGCACCAGGGGGTGGAGCTGGAGGAGCAGGAGAACCACAGGTTGGACAGACAACAACCCCACATTCCAACACACCGTTGGGTTCCTTGTTTTGTCTGTATGTCCTTCGACCCCTATGTCTCTTTATCAGCTTGTCTAGAAAGACAGCCACCCGAATGTTGACGTTAGTCAGAGGCCCAAGTGCCAAATCGAATTGAGCAGGCCAACCTAGAGGTGTGTGTGTGTGTGTGGGTGTGGGTGTGGGGGTGGGTGTGTGGGTGGGTGGGTGGGTGCCTTGCTTGTCTCTCTGGGTACATTTGTCCAAGTGTTTCTGTGTGTTTGTACTCTAACGTGAATCCTCTCCATACGATCAGTCCAATCATTACTCAATGAAATTACAAACAACACTTTTCCCCAGGCAATGGGCCCACTCTGACCAATAGATCCCTTCCTGCAAGACGAGTGTGTGTGTTATGATTTTGGATTATTTCTGCCTTCAATAAAACAGCAGTCAAATACTGCACCCTGTTTGTCTGTGGAAGTGCCATTTGGCTGACACCCACAGGGAGGTGCCAAGAAGCACCCTAAACCATAGCCTTCTAGATCATTGTCTAGTTCTGGAACCGTGACACAGCAGCTTCTCCCTGTGGTATAATCGGACTCATGTGTACCTTATTCAGTCACAATAGCGGGAACATACTGTGAAAACTCCACTCTAGCACACAGAGTACAAGTAACAGTTTGGGTGGGGTGTTCAGTGTTCAGTGTTCAACTGGGTTTCATTTTTCGCCCATTCCCCGTTACTGCTCATGATGTGACGTCATAGATTGCTGGGCGATATGGCCTGAATGTAATCTCTAGATTTTTTTTCTTCAGAAGTATATATCTAGATTTTTCTTGGTTTTCTCTAAACCAGCTAAAAAAGATCCATACATAGTTTAAATAAGCATTTTCTTTATTAAAACGAACAAATAAACAATGCTGCTTGTCTTTCGATATCAACTAGGCCTATACAGTATGTGCAAAGCAAACAAACTAACCACTTGCCAGGCTGTCATTGTACGTAAGATTTATTTAATAAGAAATTACCAAATTAATAAAAATTAAGACATCTGTTACTTTGCTCTTATATGTTTCTGGAGAGGAATACAAGCCTGTCTACTGACTCTGGCTTGAGGCATGCCCTGTGGCGTGTTACAATGTCCCCACCAGTGCTGAAGGCTCTCTCCGATGGGGCACTTGTAGCAGGAATGCAAAGGTACTTCTTTGCAAGATTGCTCAGTCTCTGGAAGTTGGCCTAATGGAGCTTCCACCACTCAAGTGGATCTGTGTGAGGAGACATCAAGGAGCTTCAATGCTCAGTTTTGATGGTGTCCTCTGACTGAAGAAGATAGCTAGTGTTTCTTGCCCTTAGCCATATTTTCAACTTCTTCTTCTTGGTGCATGTGCAGGTGCACAGCTATGCCAGGCTGAGGTAGGCTTTTCTCAGTTGGCAGAGACTCCAGCTCCGAAACAGCTCTTTGTTCGATGCCCTCAACCTTGTCGTCTGCTATTTATGTTGTCCTGAACTGGGGATCCATCAGTGAGGCCATATCCATGAGGTCATCTGTGGCAGGGTCATCGTACTTGTCATTGAGATACTCCAGTGTGGTGCTCTTATTTATTTTGTGTGAGATTAACCATTCTCTGGCTGCAGTGCCTTCAGAAAGTATTCACAAGCCTTGACTTATTCCAAATGTTGTTGTGTTACAGCCTGAGTTGAAAATGGATTCAATAGATTTTTTTCTCTCACCTATCTACATACAATACCCCATAATGACAAAGTGAAAACATGTTTTTAGAAATGAATTTTTAGAAACAAATTTATTGAAATAAAATACCGAAATATTTCATTTACATAAGTATTCACACCCCTGGGTCAATACTTTGTAGATGCAACTTTGGCAGCGATTACAGCTTAGTCTTTCTGGGTCAGCCTCTGTGAGCTTCCCACACCTGGATTGTGCAACATTTGCCCATTTATTATTTTCGAAATTCTTCAAGCTCTGTCAAATTGGTTGTTGATCATTGCTAAATAATTTTTTTTTAGGTCTTGCCATAGATTTTTAAGTAGATTAAAGTCAAATCTGTAACTCAGGGACATTCACTATCTTCTTACCAACTCCAGTGTAGATTTGGCCTTGTGTTTTAGGTTATTGTCCAGCTGAAAGATGAATTAATCTCCCAGTGTCTGGTTGAAAGCAGTATGAACCAGGTTTTCCTCTAGGATTTTGCCTGTGTTTAGCTCTATTCCGTTTTTTTTAATCCTGAAAAACTCCCCAGTCGATAATGTGTCACGCCCTGACCGTAGAGAGCTTTTTATGTCTCTATTTTGGTTTGGTCAGGGTGTGATTTGGGTGGGCATTCTATGTTCATTTTCTATGTTTTGTATTTCTTTGTGTTTGGCCGGGTGTGGTTCTCAATCAGAGTCAGCTGTCTATCGTTGTCTCTGATTGAGAACCATACTTAGGTAGCTTTTTCCCACATGGTTTTTGTGGGTAGTTATTTTCTGTTTAGTGTTTTGCACCTTACAGGACTGTTTGGGTTTCATTTATTCTCTTGTTATTTTGTTTAGTGTTCAGTTTTTCAATAAAAGTCATGAACACTTACCACGCTGCGCTTTGGTCCGATTCTTCCTCATCAGACGACGACACCCGTTACATAATGATTCAGATTTGATTTGAGTTAGGAAGGACGCCTGTATCATTGTAGTGACTGGGTGTATTACACTTTCCAAAGTGTAATTAATAACATCACCATTCTCAAAAGGATATTCAACGTCTACTTTTGACATTTTTACCATTCTACCAATAGCTGCCATTCTTTGCGAGGCATTGGAAAATGTCCCTGGTCTTTGTGGTTGAATCTGTGTTTGAAATTCACTGCTCGACTGAGGGACCGTACAGATAATTGTATGTGTGGGGTACAGAGTGAGTCCATGCTATTTATAATGTGACTTGTTAAGCACATTTTTACTCCTGAACTTATTTAGACTTGCTATTACAAAAGGGTTGAATACTTATTGACTCAAGATATTTCAGCTTGAATTTTTTTTCATTTGTTGACATTTTGAAAAACATAATCCCACTTTGATATTATGGTGTATTGTGTGTAGGCCAGTGACATCTAAATTGTATACATTCTAAATTCAAACTGTAACAAAACAAAATGTTGAAAAAGTGAAGGGGTGTGAATATTTCGGAAGGCACTCCGACAACGTCAATATCCTGCCAGCTGGACACCAGGTGACTGCTTTTCTTCTCTGAGCCCAGGAACCGGGCTATGGCCTTGTCCTACCACAGGACTCGTTCAACAATCTTCTGTCTTGAACCCCACCTGGTTGGGGACTCTGATTAGCTGGTGAATGGGTAGACTTCTTAGCCTGTACAAAAATCATATCTCCTCTTCTTCCAGCTGAAGGAGAAGCAGCTGACAACCTTCTTGCATACCTCGATGGCACAGTTAATCCGCGGGTCTTTCACACCTTTCACTGTACAAAACCCAGATTAAAAAAAGCACGTCGAAAGGATATTTGGAATGGCACCATTTTCAATATTGTGACAAGTACAGCATTCACACATTGTGATGTAACATTTCCTGATAAGCCTTTTTTCTATTCAACAAAGAAAAAGCATGGGCCAAAACGTTTCACCCTACATAATAATATGCATGCATACACAAGTAGGAACACATACACACACATCGGTCTATTAAATTGTTCACGAATGTTTGACCACTGTAGCTGTTTGCATATGTTTAGATATTTTATCATTTTGATTGAAAATATATATAAATCAAACAATGACATGTTGTCCATATTGTTGTTATTATTTAAATAGGCTTGTGGTTAATTTGTTATTGGATGGTAGAGTTACAACAACTACAGTATGTCTGATAAAAACACAGATCACAGTTGGTCTGGACATCTTTTTTGTTGTTGTATATACTTAAAATGTTCATTATCCAATGGCACTTACCGATGGCGAGGTGAACCTTGTGTCCAAAGCGCTGCAGGCGGGTCCACTTGTTTAACGCCAATGCTTTTATCGTGTTGCTACCTCTGTCGGTTGTCATGAACACCTGTCTGTCATTGCTCAGCTTCCATGACAGTGCACTTTGAGACCCTGGGATATTATTCGGGGAAGTATGAATCATTTTGCAATGTTCAATCTTCATCTATGTAGTGGACTGTCAAGCTTAGGCAGACGCAGAACTTTCACTGGGGACAGGGGGACATGTCCCCCCAATATTTTAAAATTGCATTTTTGCCCCCCCCCCCCACCAGTTTTATCATTGGAATGTGATACAAAACGAGGCAACGGTGTGTTTTAGGACCATGCGGACACCTCCAAGTAACCGGGTAGGATGTTTGGAGTGTTTATCCGACAGGATAAATATTATTTTTATATATGGCCCCTCCACTTCTAAAACTAAAGTTGCGCCCCTGAGCTTAGGTATGGCTCTGACGTTCTGCTCGACCATAGATCGGTTGTAGTGGAAAGTAAGACACGTTAGCCAGCTTCTCTGTGACTCTTTTGCGGGTAGCAATATGTAAGGGTAGCAAGGCTTCTTCTGGTAAATATTTGCAGGTTGCTAACTGGTATGTGTGGTCAAACTTTTCGACTGTGTAAATGAGTACCATCTCTTGAACTATTTACTGTGTCACCGCATCTGTGATCTCCTTCCACCGCAAACTTTTCCTGTCATATGGGATTACGTTGGAACATTATACGACGATGGTTATTCGTTTACAACCAGACCTTTTGGGATTGGGACTGCTGGAATTGCCAGCATTTCGTAGTTTCACACACTCCTCCCATTCCACTGCGTGCTTTGTCTCGGGTGCTGGAAGAGAGTAGTTTTCAACACATTTTGCACAGAACAGTGATTTGCTGAACATCTGACCTCTTAAAACTCCATATCACAGGGCAAACATCGTTGGCCTTTTTGGGGATGATTTCATCCTCACGAGAGGCAGAGGTTTCCCCATTGTCCATGTTGTTAGAATGCTTGCCGCTTCACTTCATGGGCATGGTTACAACTTGGGAAAGGCTGTTCAGGATTGTGATTGCTGGATAAATCTTGTACATGTGCTGTGACTCAGTTGGGACACGGTTCGGTTAATTATGTGCCGACAGACAGTGAGGGGCCACATTTGCCCACGTTATTACATAAAACCTCGTTAAAAACAACAATACCTTGGTTCTTGCGATACAGACAGTTGGTATTTTGCGCCAAAAAGGTAATGTAAATTAACTCTATATATCGCCCAGCCCTAGAATCACGTGATGACATGTAGGTCAAGCTCTCCCAGTCCATATCTGTGAGCTCTTGAGTTCACACGTGTTCTTTTTAACTAAGCCATAAACTCCACATAGCGACAGAACTTATCCTAGAACAGAGGTTTAGAGCTAAACTCCATCCCCTGGAGTAGTGGAGGTCTGGGAAGCACTGAGTCATGAACCCTCCGTGTGAAGTCTTCTCTGATTTGGAGGGGCTCAGCATGGCTTCATACGAGGGGGTCTCCCTTTCTGCGTCAGGGAAAGACAGTGTGATGCCACACAGGGTGTGAGTCATACCCCCGTCTCTATGGGGGGGGGGGGGGGGGGGGGGGGGGGGCTCCTTTCGCAATGGCTGCTTGTGCTTGGTCCAAACCCAGCAGTACTGTAGCATCAGACTTAGTTGTGCTGGCTCTCTCTGACCAACGGGTCAGTCTATTCTGTGTGTGTGTGTGTGTGTGAGCACGAACGCGAATGCAACAGTGTTTACAGTAATTTAGCTCTCCAACTAATCCACAGTCGCTAGGCGTTACTCTCTTGGCTATGAGCTGCAAGCTGGGAGGAAGCAGGCCATGCACTATCACCAATGCCTCGACTGCGATGTGAATCTTACTGTAATTGAGAGCCAATGCAAAGAAGGCAACTTGAAACTCTAGTGGACCATACAATCACTGTAGTTGGTAGAGAAGGAGCACTAAAGCATGTGTGTAAAGGCCTGTGTTTGTCGTTGTGAAAGGTGTGTGTGTCAAAGCATTGTTTCCACAACGTTCTCTAACTGACAGCTGCAGACAGACTCATGCAGTTTGTGTGTTTGTTTATGCATGCACATGCAGTGCCTTCAGAGAGTATTCATACCCCTTGACTTATTCCACATTTTGTTGTTACGGCCTGAATTCAAAATGTATTAAATGTATGTTTTTTTAAGTTCAGGAGTAAACATGTCTTCTGTCGATACGTTTTCAACCTCTTATGGCATGCCCAAATAAGTTCAGGAGTAAATATGTGCTCAAAATGTGTGTTTAATTCGATTTTTGAATGACTACCTCATCTCTCTGCCCAACACATACAGTTATCTGTAAGGTCCCTCAGTTGAGCAGTGAATGTCAAGCACAGATTCAACCACAAAGACCAGGAAGGATGTCCAATGCCTCGCAAAGAAGGGCACCTATTGGTAGATGGGTAAACATGTAAAAAGTAGACATTGAATATCCCTTTGAGCGTGGAAAAGTTATTAATTACACTTTTTTTCAAAACAAAACAAAACACGTTTTGGAATAGTTTTATTCTGTAACGTCTTCTTTCTTTTCCCTCTCAATTAGGTTTGTATTGTGGAGTAACTACAATGTTGTTGGTCCATCCAGTTTTCTTCTATCACAGCCATTCAACTCTGTACCGGTTTTAAAGTCACCATTGGCCTCATGGTGAAATCCCTGAGCGGTTTCCTTCCTCTCCAACAACTGAGTTAGGAAGGACGCCTGTCTCTTTGTAGTGATGCCTGTATCTTTGCAGTCATCCAAAGTGTCATTGATAACTTTTCCATGCTCAAAGGGACATTCAATGTCTACTTTTTTTTTTAAAAAAACAACTGAACCCAGGCAACTGCTTTATGCCCATTGCTATGCACACCCATTGTGTTTATACTGCATGTAGGCTACATTATATTAGGCACTACATCATCCCCCTGGAAAAGTCCTCTTATCCGTCTCCCTAAGAGAAATAAGGATGGATGGCGATGAGAGAAAAATGGCGGCTTATAACATTAACATCTAGCAACCCAAAGGTTGCTTGTTTGAATCTCATCACGGACAACTTTAACATTTGAACGACTTTGCAATTATTTTGCATGTCAGCTAAGCCTTCCCCTAACCTTAAACCCCTTAACCTAACTCCTAACCTTAACCCTAACCTTAAAGGCGAATGGAAAGACTTAAGGAAGTAAAGCTGGCCAAAGAGATGTATTCAATCCAAACATGTGCTTGTAACATAGAAACATCTCTAATTTTTTGTGTTTTGATCTTGAACAATGTTTTTTAGAGGTATGGGAAGAATTATCTTGAATTGCCATAGTAATGACTTCATTACTGGCATTGATGGCCAATGCATTGATGGCCAGTTCATTGATGGCCAATTCATCATCAGTAGAAGTGAGCAAATTGTGAGTTTTGGCATGGAGACTGAAAATGAATGCTGCCAAAGCAGGGGGGTGCCTCAACTCTACTGGACCTGATTTTGCACAACTTTAACAGCTCTGTTATTGAGATCAGGAAACTATATACAATTTGTTTCTATGTTGGTAATTATTATATGTACATTTTAGAGTATGTTTTTTTCTGATTGATAAGATGAGTCTGTGTAATGCACATTTGATTTACAAGCTGAGTAGACATTCAGCCAAAATGTGGCAAGGTAGCTAGGTCAGCCTACTTGATTTAGCTATTCTCTTGCCTTTTGATGTAAATGTTTTCATTGATAACTGTACAAAATACAATACTCATATTGACAATTTGAAGAGCATTTGTCATTAGGTATGAGCTAGACCTACCTAAACAGGCAAAAGAGAGTGCTGTTGCAGGATTGCTATTTAACCAGTAAAATATTCAAAATCTACATATTATAATTAACAAAAACAAACTGGATACGCTGTCCTGATCTCAGCTAGCTAGCTACTTTCGAAAAGGATTCAGATTCCTTGACTTTTTCCACAATTTGTTACGTTACAGCCTTATTCTAAAATGGGTTAAATTGTTGTTTTTTTCTCATCAATCTACACACAATACCCCATAATGACTAAGCAAAAACAGTTTTTAAGAAAGTTTGAAAATGTATAAAAAAAATAAAAAAAACGTATATCACATTTACATAAGTATTCAGACCCTTTACACAGTACTTTATCGAAGCACCTATGGCAGCAATTAAAGCCTCGAGTCTTCCTGGGTATGACGGTACAAGCTTGTCACACTTGTATTCTCCTATTATTTTCTGCAGATCCTCTCAAGCTCTGTCAGGTTGGATTGGGAACGTCGCTGCACAGCTATTTTTGTGTCTCTACAGTGATGTTCGATCGGGTTCAAGTCCGGGGTCTGGCTGGGCCACTCAAAGACATTCAGAGACTTGGGAAGTTGTTTAAATTGTGTACACTAATTCCATTTAAGAATGATGGAAGCCACTCGGTTTTTGGGGGATCTTCAATGCTGTTGACATTTTTCGGTACCCTTCTCCAGATCTGTGCCTCGACACAATACTGTCTCGGAGCTCTACGGACAATTCTTTCGACCTCATGGCTTGGTTTACGCTCTGACATGCACTGTCAACTGTGGGACTTTATAGAGACAGTTGTGTGACTTTCCGAATCATGTTCAATCAATTGAATTTACCACAGGTGGACTCCAGTCAAGTTGTAGAAACATCTCAAGGATGATCAATGGAAACAGGATGCACCTGTATGATATTTGTGCATCTGATTTCCGGTCACAACTTACAGACTTGTTTACGTGCTGCTGTGCGTTTTGTTGCCAACCTTACTTTGCTACCTGACAACTTTACGGTTTTTACTTTTTAATTACCGTTTATATTTTTAGTTTTTCCCTAACTCAACTTTTTTTCATTCAACTTTTTCACTCCGGACGTTTTATCTGGACATGGTTCGTCAGGACTTCCAACAGCCGAAGCAAAGTAGTAACATTAACATGATGCCTTCTAATTGCAGTCGCTGTACTCATAATATACAGGAGAACGATCGCCTTACGGCGAGGATAGCTGTGCTGCAAGCCCAGCTTCAGACGCAATCGTTAGGCAAGGGTAATTTCAGTGTAGGAAAGGATGAAACAGCATCTGTGCCACCAGTAAGTACAGATAGTAACGCTAGTATAAATCCCCTCGCAATGTCCCCGCAGCCGGACAACTTTCTCATGGCTTCTGGAGGGAAATGCTGTAGGAATGCTCAACCGGTGTCGCTCATTCAGCCGACAGAAACTTTCAACCGGTTCTCCCCATTAAGCAGCAAGTCGGAGTCAGAGGCCGAGCCTTCTCTGGTCTTTACTCCTCCCGTTACGGGGTCTGAGACGCCGAAGGCTTCCACCATTAGCTCTGACAAATTGAAAACCCTAGTCATTGGCGACTCCATTACCCGCAGTGTTAGACTTAAAACGAATCATCCAGCGATCATACACTGTTTACCAGGGGGCAGGGCTACCGACGTTAAGGCTAATCTGAAGATGGTGCTGGCTAAAGCTAAAACTGGCGAGTGTAGAGAGTATAGAGATATTGTTATCCACGTCGGCACCAACAATGTTAGGATGAAACAGTCAGAGGTCACAAAGCGCAACATAGCTTCAGCGTGTAAATCAGCTAGAAAGATGTGTCGGTATCGAGTAATTGTCTCTGGCCCCCTCCCAGTTAGGGGGAGTGATGAGCTCTACAGCAGTCTCACAACTCAATCGCTGGTTGAAAACTGTTTTCTGCCCCTCCCAAAAGATAGAATTTGTAGATAATTGGCCCTCTTTCTGGGACTCACCCACAAACAGGACCAAGCCTGGCCTGTTGAGGAGTGATGGACTCCATCCTAGCTAGAGGGGTGCTCTCATCTTATCTACAAACATAGACAGGGCTCTAACTCCCTTAGCTCCACAATGAAATAGAGTGCAGGCCAGGCAGCAGGCTGTTAGCCAGCCTGCCAGCTTAGTGGAGTCAGCCACTAGCACAGCCAGTGTAGTCAGCTCAGCTATCCCCATTGAGACTGTGTCTGTGCCTCGACCTAGGTTGGGCAAAACTAAACATGGCAGTGTTCGCCTTAGCAATCTCACTAGGATAAAGACCTCCTCCATTCCTGCCATAATTGAAAGAGATCGTGATACCTCACATCTCAAAATAGGGCTACTTAATGTTAGATCCCTCACTTCCAACGCAGTTATAGTCAATGAACTAATAACTGATCATAATCTTGATGTGATTGGTCTGACTGAAACATGGCTTAAGCCTGATGAATTTACTGTGTTAAATGAGGCCTCACCTCCTGGTTACCATAGTGACCATATCCCCCGTGCATCCCGCAAAGGTGGTGGTGTTGCTAACATTTACGATAGCAAATTTCAATTTACATTTTTGAACATTTTTGTCTTTTGAGCTTCTAGTCATGTAATCTATGCAGCCTACTCAATCTAGTGTTTACAGGCCTCCTGGGCCATATACAGCGTTCCTCACTGAGTTCCCTGAATTCCTATCGGACCTTGTAGTCAGAGCAGATAATATTAACATTTTTGGTGACTTTAATATTCACATGGAAAAGTCCACAGACCCACTCCAAAAGGCTTTCGGAGCCATCATCGACTCACCGAGTTTTGTCCAACATGTCTCTGGACCTACTCACTGCCACAGTCATACTCTGGACCTAGTTTTGTCCCATGGAATAAATGTTGTGGATCTTAATGTTTTTCCTCATAACCCTGGACTATCGGACCACCATTTTATTACGTTTTCAATCGCAACAAATAATCTGCTTTGACCTCAACCAAGGAGCATCAAAGGTTGTGCTATAAATTCTCAGACAACCTAAAGATTCCTTGATGCCCTTCCAGACTCCCTCTACCTACTTAAGGACATCAGAGGACAAAAAACAGTTAACCACCTAACTGAGGAACTCAATTTAACCTTGCTCAATACCCTAGATGCATTTGCACCCCTAAAAACTAAAAACATTTGTCATAAGAAACTAGCTCCCTGGTATACAGAAAATACCCGAGCTCTGAAGCAAGCTTCCAGAAAACTGGAACGGAAATGGCACCACACCAAACTGGAAGTCTTCCGACTAGCTTGGAAAGACAGTACCGTGCAGTATCGAAGAGCCTTCACTGCTGCTCGATCATCCTATTTTTCCAACTTAATTGAGGAAAATAAGAACAACCCGAAATTGATTTTTGATACTGTTGCAAAGCTAACTAAAAAGCAGCATTCCCCAAGAGAGGATGGCTTTCACTTCAGCAGTAATACATTCATGAACTTCTTTGAGGAAAAGATCATGATCATTAGAAAGCAAATTACAGACTAGTCTTTAAATCTGCATATTCTTCCAAAGCTCAGTTGTCCTGAGTCTGCACAACTCTGCCAGGACCTAGGATCAAGGGAGACACTCAAGTGTTTTAGTATTATATCTCTTGACACAAGGATGAAAATAATCATGGCCTCTAAACCTTCAAGCTGCATACTGGACCCTATTCCAACTAAACTACTGAAATAGCTGCTTCCTGTGCTTGGCCCTCCTATGTTGAACATAATAAACGGCTCTCTATCCACCGGATGTGTACCAAAATCACTAAAAGTGGCAGTAATAAAGCCTCTCTTGAAAAAGCCAAACCTTGACCAAGAAAATATAAAAACTATCGGCCTATATCAAATCTTCCATTCCTCTCTAAAATTTTTGAAAAAGCTGTCTTCCTGAAGATAAACAATGTATATGAAATGCTTCAGTCTGGTTTTAGACCCCATCATAGCACTGAGAATGCACTTGTGAAGGTGATAAATTACCTTTTAATGGCGTCAGACCGAGGCTCTGCATCTGTCCTCGTGCTCCTAGACCTTAGTGCTGCTTTTGATACCATCGATCACCACATTCTTTTGGAGAGATTGGAAACCCAAATTGGTCTACACGGACAAGTTCTGGCCTGGTTTAGATCTTATCTGTCGGAAAGATATCAGTTTGTCTCTGTGAATGGTTTGTCCTCTGACAAATCAACTGTAAATTTTGGTGTTCCTCAAGGTCCCGTTTTAGGACCACTATTGTTTTCACTATGAATTTTACATCTTGGGGATGTCGTTTAAAAACATAATGTTAACTTTCACTGCTATGCTGATGACACTCAGCTGTACATTTCAATGAAACATGGTGAAGCCCCAAAATTGCCCTCGCTAGAAGCCTGTGTTTCAGACATAAGGAAGTGGATGGCTGCAAACTTTCTACTTTTAAATTCGGACAAAACAGAGATGCTTGTTCTAGGTCCCAAGAAACAAAGAGATTTTCTGTTGAATCTGACAATTAATCTTGATGGTTGTACAGTCGTCTCAAATAAAACTGAAGGACCTCGGCGTTACTCTGGACCCTGATCTCTCTTTTGATGAACAGATCAAGACTGTTTAAAGGACAGCTTTTTCCATCTACGTAACATTGCAAAAATCAGAAACTTTCTGTCCAAAAATGATGCAGAAAAATTGATCCATGCTTTTGTTACTTCTAGGTTAGACTACTGCAATGCTCTACTTTCCGGCTACCCGGATAAAGCAAAAAAAAAACACTTCAGTTAGTGCTAAATATGGCTGCTAGTGTCACGCCCTGACTTTAGTTATATTTGTTTCTTTTTTTTTTGGTTAGGTCAGGGTGTGACAAGGGTGGTTTGTTTAGTTTTTGTATTGTCTAGGGTTTTTCGTCTAGTCTAGGTTTTTTGTTTGTCTATGGGGATTTTGTAGGGTCTAGGGGTTTGTAGGTTTATGGTGGCCTGAGTTGGTTCCCAATCAGATACAGCTGTTTCTCGTTGTCTCTGATTGGGGAGTCTATTTAGGTTGCCATTTTTCATGTTGGTTTTGTGGGTAGTTATTTTCTGTTTTGTGTGTCTGCACCAGAAGGAACTGTTTAGTTTGTTCCGCTTTGTTATTTTTTGTTCTAGTGTTCATCTGTATCAAAAATCATGAACACGTACAATGCTGCACCTTGGTCCTCTTCTTCAAACAGCCGTTACAGCTAGAATCCTGACTAGAACCAAAACAATTTATCATATTACTCCAGTGCTAGCCTCCCTGCACTGGCTTCCTGTTAAGGCAAGGGCTGATTTCAAGGTTTTTACTGCTAAACTACAAAGCATTACATGGGCTTGCTCCTACCTATCTTTACGAGTTGGTCCTGCCATACATACCTACACGTACGCTACGGTCACAAGACGCAGGCCTCCTAATTGTCCCTAGAATTTTTAAGCAAACAGCTGGAGGCAGGGCTTTCTCCTATAGAGCTCCTTTTTTATGGAATGGTCTGCCTGCCCTTGTGAGAGACACAGACTTGGTCTCAACCTTTAAGTCTTTACTGGAGACTCATCTCTTCAGTTGTTCATATGATTGAGTGTAGTTTTGCCCAGGAGTGTGAAGGTGAACGGAAAGGCTCTGGTGCAACGAATCGCCCTAGCTGTCTCTGCCTGGCCAGTTCCCCCCTCTCCACTGGGATTCTCTGCCTCTAACCCTATTACAGGGGTTGGGTCACTGGCTTACTGGTGCTCTTCCATGCCGTCCCTAGGAGGGGTGCGTCACTTGAGTGGGTTGAGTCGCTGACGTGGTCTTCCTGTCTGGGTTGGCGCCCCCCCTTGGGTTGTGCCGTGGCGGAGATCTTTGTGGGCTATACTCGGGCCTTGTCTCAGGATGGTCCTGACCCCTCCTGTCTCAGCCTCTAGTATTTATGCTGCAGTAATTTATGTCTCGGGGGGCTAGGGTCAGTCTGTTATATCTGGAGTATTTCTCCATGGTCCTGTGTGAATTTAAGTATGCTCTCTCTAATTCTCTCTTTCTCTCTTTCTTTCTTTCTCTCTATCGGGGGACCTGAGCCCTAGGACCATGCCTCAGGACTACCTGGCATGATGACTCCTTGCTGTCCCCAGTCCACCTGGCCGTGCTGCTGCTCCAGTTTCAACTGTTCTGCCTGCGGCTATGGAACCCTGACCTGTTCACCGGACGTGCTACCTGTCCCAGACCTGCTGTTTTCAACTCTCTAGAGACAGCAGGAGCGGTAGAGATACCCTCAATGATCGGCTAGGAAAAGCCAACTGACATTTACTCCTGAGGTGCTGACTTGTTGCACCCTCGACAACTACTGTGATTATTATTATTTGACCATGCTGGTCATTTATGAACATTTGAACATCTTGGCCATGTTATGTTATAATCTATAACCAGAAGAGGACTGGCCACCCCTCATAGCCTGGTTCCTCTCTAGGTTTCATCCTAGATTTTGACCTTTCTAGTGAGTTTTTCCTAGCCACCGTGCTTCTACACCTGCATTGCTTGCTGTTTGGGGTTTTGGGCTGGGTTTCTGTACAGCACTTTGATATATCAGTTGATGTAAGAAGGGCTATATAAATACATTTGATTTGATTTGAATTTCGAGTATCATAGGAAAGGGTCTGAATACTCATAAGTAATGCAGTTCTGTTTTTTATTTTAAACAATATTGCAAGCATTTCTAAAACCTGTTTCTGTTTTGTCATTATGGGGTATTGTTTGTAGATTGATGAGGAAAAAAAGTAATCGAATCCATTTTAGAATAAGTCTGTAATATAACAAAATGTGGAAAAAGTCAAGGGGTCTGAAAACTTTCCGAATGCACTGTATATGTCCCACAAATCCTATTTTGTATGACCGCTATTACATTGGTATAATATAATATGCTTTGCTCTAAGACTAGGTTGCTGTCTGTGTTAACTTATTCAAAGTGTTGGTTTATTAGTGCATACGTACATGGGCTTATCTGGAATGTGAGATCTTTAGTCCGGATCTGGGTCAGTGGATGGCCGGATGGATTATCAGTGGTCAAGAGGTTACCTGAGGTCATCCTCCATAAAATGTAATCCTATACATGTACATTCAACCTCAAGGGGCAGGTCACAAGTAGACTTAATCTGTCTCAGTGCAACCAAATTTTCATCAACTTTTTCATGACCTTGGTGCGTTTTCTGCCATTGTCTCTGAATGAGCTCATGACAGATTGTGGCCCTGTACCTAAATGACTTCGTAATGACCCCTTAAAGATGGAATCTGCATTAGGGTAAGCAGCGCCACTGTTCACCCGCTTTGTTGTTGTTTTGATCTTGTCTACGAAACAGAGTTGAGCAGCGTCCAAACAGAGGTGAATAGAGTTGTAAAAAAATTGTAGTCCGTATTTTGTTCTTCTACCTCGTGTAATGATGTCCGAGGGGGGCGGGAGTGTTTGTTTGCAGTAACTTATTTTTTGTTGTGATATCCCAAACAGACGTGGCAGTTTCACTATCAAGGATTCCAGTTTGAAACACTTAATACACTTCTGACTACTGACACCACCAACACATTTGAGAGGGTGTCTTGTGTGAAATTTGCAGGTGCTTACTGAGAGTATGTGTGGTTGTGTGTGTCACCCAGACATTTCCAGCCAGACAAAGCTCTATGAAGGACACTGTGAGTGACAGCAAAGATGTGTTGCTCAGCCGCAAGCATTGGCTCTGTTATCCCCAGGTCCCCGAGTCAAGAAACCCTCTTCAGACCAGAAGTAAACTTGCAGGTTAGTGGAGCAGCCAATGAAGCCCTACAGTAGTTGTATGATCATATTCATTACCTCTGTCCTATTTACCAGAATTATTGTTGTCAAAATGTAATATGTCAACATTATATTGAATTCATATTATTTTAAATGTGTTATCATTGACAGCCATCATACATTTATCAATATGTATGATGAATAGGTTATGTGGGGTAAGTGAGTGCCCAGTGTTTTAGCAGTTGAAAACCGGTTATGCCAGTATAAAGTCGTGTCTATAAAATCACTCATACTAATAGCGTGCACATTCAGCCTAAGTGAATATCTATCAGAAAGGCATTTAATGAGAACCTACATCAAAACTAGTAGCTTGGCCATTTCAATCATTTTACAGAACCTTTGAAAATAACCTTTCTTCAGACCCCTTCACCTGTGTGTAATTTGTTATGGGTGGCTAAATGTTCAACCACTGACATCCTGTTTTCCTACATCAGTGGTCACCAACCGGTCGATCTTCAAGGCATTCCTAGTCGATCATCAAACATTTCTTTAGAAAACTATTAAGTCTCGCGCTCCTTTTAAAAAAATGATCCGTGTTGTCGGTAGAGGCACTTGATTCAGAAGCCCTGCGCACTCGGATAGCTGAAATCACCGTTCTTGACCCTGGCCACGGCAAAGTTTGAAAATTGAAAAAAAGGGTCAGACCCTTCAATTAATGTTACATTTTTTAAGTCATGCTAACAAAACAAAATCTGAGCGATAGATCTCGGCTTGCTTTTCGACTGCGAAAGTGATCTTGACTCAGAAAAGCTTGGTGACCACTGCCCTACATCAGGTTTACTATCTATTCCCCAATTTGGGTTTTAAACGATCTGGAAGATAAGTAATTTGGAGTTTCATGCAGAGCAAATGAGTGGTCTGGTGGTTGGTGGGTGGACTCTTGCAAATCATTTCTCTCTGGCAAGGAGCCCCATTGTAATGGTCTTGAACATGGTCCTTAGCTGCTGGCAGTCAATCACACTTTCTGGATGTAAATGTGTTATGGTTTGCTGTCTGCATATCATTACATTTGAGTGTGTGAGTATAACCTTACAGATTATTATTGGTCTTCCACTGTAGATGAGTCTGTGAATTGCTCAACTCTAAAGCTTTTATAATAAGTTGGGTTGTTTATCTTCTAGGCTTGCCGCCTCTAATTCTATAATTCATTTGTATCGCATTACTTCCTCTCGCCTTGTTTTTGAGAGTCCATCACTTCCTCCTCAAGGTGTCTGTAAATAAACAAACAGCAGTACTGCAGCAGAACACACCAAGATACACAACTATGCAGCTGTCTTCCGGAGTTGCGTCACCATTTTGATCACATCTTTTCAGTTTATTTTTCGTTCATGTTGAGTGATATGTCGTCGGGTCATGTTTGTTACCTTTCGATCTTTGTTGCTTGTAGAGTTTTGATACCTCAATTTTTCTGTCGAATTTGATCTGGCAGTAGTATTGACAACTTGCATCTGGTCCTTCTGCAATTTGTACATCTTGATCCAATCAAAAAGGTCACAAGGTTGACTTGATGCCATCCCGTCTTTCTTACGTACTGTAAATGCCCCCAGCTGTGTTCTCCACACAGTGCTGCGGTGAAAACATGCTAAACATGGTTTAATGATGACAGTGACTTCTCTTCCTCCAGTGCTTCCCTGGTAATGGCATTGGGAGTTAACCACTTGAAAGGCGCCGTCGCAATTCGAGGCCAAAGATATGGAAGCAATTTCTCAAGAGCTTCCATGCCTCAGTTTTGAGTGAGACCATGCAGAGAGGCACCCCATGAAGGAACGTCAGAGACCGTGGAGACCACACCCTTCACAGGGTGTATTGTCAAGTCTGCTAACATGATTTGCTGCCATTCAGACCTGCCACCACTGTTCTGACTCCATCTGTTTCCCCAGTGGTAAGGCTAATTAGGTAGCATCATTTCAGATGTGGAGAAAGGTCTGAATGTGTTGCTTGGGGGATTTTCTTAAACCTTACAGTAATATTTTTTTTGCATTAATTGTCGTAATCTATTGCATCATGGTCTGTTTTGACATACATGCTAGTGTTTTAAAGACATTATGAGCAGCTGTACCTGAACTGTTGTTAAAGCGCCAATCGGCAGTAGAAACAATAACAAAGCCTTCTCCACGTCACATGTTTTACTTTGGTTACAAACGTTGGAGTAAAACAAACGTATATGTTGGGTTCTGACGGTGTTACACCGTGATCTGTTTCACCTGTCTTTGTGATTTTTTTCCACCCCCCTCCATGTGTCACTCATCTTCCAAATTATCCCCTGTGTATTTATACCTGTGTTCTCTGTTTGTTGGTTGCCAGTTCGTCTTGTTTGTTCAAGTCAACCAGTGTTTTGTGTCTCAGCTCCTGCTGTTCCCAGTCTCTTTTTCTCGCCCTCCTGGTTTTGACCCTTGCCTGTCCTGACTCCGAGCCCGCCCGTCTGACCACTCTGCCTGCCCCTGACCATGAGCCTACCTGCCGACCTGTACCTTGCCCTCCTCTGGCTTACTGACTGCCTTGACCTGTCAATTGCTTGCCCCTGTGGAATATTAAACTATTGTTTATTCGATACCTGATAGATGGGGCACAACAGTTGAACTAAGCTTGTAAGGCATTTATAAGTTATATACTTCAAGAATGAATGTGTGCATATAATTCATTTATACATTCAAAAATGGATATAGCAACTGAAAAGCTGCTAATTTTCCCCTCTTTAAAAGAATGATCTTAAAGGATCAACAGTAATCTGACATACACATGACACAGAGAGAAACCATGAACGTACAATAAAGGGTCTTGGGTGCTTCAGTAAAGGGTATTTTGATTACAAAACCAGAACCTTCTGCATTCGCTCTGTACAAACCCATAGATATAGTGACACAAAACATTTACGTGTTTCCTGGGAGCCCTAAGACTTGGTTCTGACTAGATGTAATACATCTACGACCAGAAGTACCTTTTCGTAGCAGTTTAGGATAACTTACACAGCAAGTTGAGATATGTTAGGGCCACTGAATTCATTGACATTTTTGATTGGAGACTCTTACAGAGGAGTGTAAATGCTTTCTTTAGGCTAGAGCATGTTGTTGAATTGTATTGTTGTATGTTTTAATTCTGTAATGTATTGATTGTTGCTGACTTCTTGACCAAGTCTCCCTTGAAAAAGAGACTCTGAGTCTCAATGGGCTGTTCTTGGTAATATTTCCAAATAAATAACAAGAAAATAATTTAGCAAGTTAGGAGAATGACGTTAAGGTTAAGAAAAGGGTTGAGGGTAAGCTAAATTGCTCTCCAAACCTGTTACGAAAAGTCACTTCTGGACATAGCTGTACTCCATCTAGTCACAACACTGAGACTAGACTTTTAAAATTGAACAGCATCATGTGGCACAGATGTCGATGTTTCCAAAGACAGTTGCCTTGCTTATTTTAATGATTATTTCTTGCCACAGGGTGTGGAGGGGCTTGCACGTTTTTGATTTGGAAATATTGATACATCTCAACAAGTGATATATTGACCTTGTGGTCTGTCTGTTAGTCACCTACCAAATGTTGTGTGTCTCAGAAAAAGTAAAATGTTGTATGTATCTAACCCACTGACAAGAGTTCATGACAAGGCTGCCATGATGTGCTAAACCTGCCATGATGTCCAATCCCCCTCTATCTCTCTCCATGGTGCCTCGGCTTCCTGGGCTACCGAGAGGTCAGCATGTCCCAGATGGAGTCTGAGTTTGTATACCACACTTAGCACCACTCCTCCCAGAGGGTCATCACAAGATGTCTTTACACAGGCGGCAATGAAGCTCTGTGTCAGTCAGAACTTGTATCCCTCGCCCCCCTGCAGAGTAGATGATGATGCAACTAGACACAGATCAAAGTCTCGGGTTTAGCATCCACCCCCCACATAATGGCTAAGATTTGGGGAGAGTAAACTGATCCCAGACCTGTGCATGACAGCAACTTGGATTTGGAGCCTGTGCCTGAGGAGGCAGTCTGACCTCTGACCCCTATCTCCCCTGCAATGCGTTGCGACCTGATCATACTCACACTCAAACTATAAAAGGAAATAACCCAAGGAGACAGAGAAAGAAAAATAATAAATACTTCATATAATACTTAATTGTGTATTCTTTCGAGCATGGATATTCCATTCAAATCAGCCGTTTCCAGCTATAATAGTGATTTACAACACTAACAATGTCTACACTGTATTTCTGATCAATTTGATGTTATTTGAATTGCCAATTATTTATTTTTTTCTTTCAAAAACTAGGACATTGCTAACTGACCCCAAACTTTTGAACAGTAGTGTACTGTATGTAGAGTTCAAAAGTACTTGCACTCAAATCATGAAAAGGAATAACCCAAAGACACCAACAAGCAAAAATAATATACTTGAATCCACGCTCGAAAGAATACACAATTAAGTATTATATGAAGTAAATTTGATGGTATTTATGGTTGTTGAAGGTAGTGACCCCAAACTTTGGAATGATAGTGTAGATTTTTTCTCACGCACCTTTCACCATTCACACTAGCCTGGCCGCAAATGTTAATACTGGCTTTCTATGACCTGATGATACCCACATCTGGTAATGACAGCAGGAGGCTATGCTTTTGCTAATCCCACCATGCACTGGCTAAACTAAGCCTAATCCGCACAGGAATGTCACACTCTTCTTCCCTCAGAGTAGCTGCTACATATACAGTATAACAAAGAGATCGGAAGAGAGAACTTGAACTTGATTTCCTTGATTTCTCCAGAGACGCTAGACTTCCATGGGATACTGTATTATGACTGATGTGTCAAAGCCAGAGTATCGATGGCAGCTGAAAGGGTTAACCCTTTTACCTGACTTCTAACCTTAACTCTGACCTAAATCCCTAACCTAACGTAGCATATCATACCAAAGCAGTCAAAGGTAATATATCATGGTAAACGATCAAGACGTAGGATCCTACAGTACATTTTATGTTGTACGACCACTATTACATTGGTAGGCAAATGTAATGTAACCAGCCATGAAAGTACACTTAATCTCTTCCTGGTACGGGACATCCTATATGTGCAAGCGCTTGCCTGGCAGTAAAGATTTGTAATTTAATGTTTAAAATGTATTACCTTTTATTGTGGCATAATCAAATCAAATCAACGTTTATTTGTCACGCACACCGAATACAACAGGTGTAGACCTTACAGTAAAATGCTTACTTACAGGCTCTAACCAATAGTGCAAAAAAGGTATTAGGTGAACAATAGGTAGGATAAGAAATAAAACAACAGTAAAAAGACAGGCTATATACAGTAGCGAGGCTATAATAGTAGCGAGGCTACATACAGACACCGGTTAGTCAGGCTGATTAAGGTAGCATGTACATGTAGATATGGTTAAAGTATGCATGTATGATGAACAGAGAGTAGCAGTAGCATAAAAGAGGGGGTGGTGGGTGGTACACAAGGCAGATAGACCGGTCAGCCAATGTGCGGGAGCACTGGTTGGTCGGCCCAATTGAGGTAGCATAGTTAAAGTGACTATGCATATATGATAAACAGAGAGTAGCAGCAGCCTAAAAACATGGTTTGGGGGGGGGGGGGGGGCACAATGCAAATAGTCCGGGTAGCCATTTGATTACCTGTTCAGGAGTCCTTTGGCTTGGGGGTAAAAACTGATGAGAAGCCTTTTTGTCCTAGACTTGGCACTCCGGTACCGCTTGCCATGCGGTAGTAGAGAGAACAGTCTATGACTGGGGTGGCTGGGGTCTTTGACAATTTTTAGGACCTTCCTCTGACACCGCCTGGTGTAGAGGTCCTGGATGGCAGGCAGCTTAGCTCCAGTGATGTACTGGGCCGTACGCACTACCCTCTGTAGTGCCTTGCGGTCAGAGGCCGAGCAATTGTCGTACCAGGCAGTGATGCAACCAGTCGGGATGCTCTCGTTGTTGCAGCTGTAGAGCCTTTTGAGGATCTCAGGACCCATGCCAAATCTTTTTAGTTTCCTGAGGGGGAAGAGGCTTTGTCATGCCCTCTTCAGGACTGTCTTGGTGTATTTGGACCATTCTAGTTTGTTGGTGATGTGGACACCAAGGAACTTGAAGCTCTCAACCTGCTCCACTACAGCCCCGTTGATGAGAATGGGGGCGTGCTCCGTCCTCCTTTTCCTGTAGTCCACAATCATCTCCTTAGTTTGGTTACGTTAAGGGATAGGTTGTTATTCTGGCACCATCCGGCCAGGTCTCTGACTTCCTCCCTATAGGCTATCTCGTCGTTGTCTTTTATAATTTATCTTTGTTGTATAGTTTATTATTTTTATTCAGTTTAGTCACATGATTTCTGAATGTTCAGTACTTTTGCAAACATGTTGTGCAGTCAGACTTATTTGCCATTCCTTTTGCCTCAGTTTCTAAAATATTTTTTCTTATTGTGTGCATGCTTATTAGTAACAATGTCATAAATGTGCCTCTTGTGTGAAACATTCTTATGTGAATTTAGAGGACAAACTGTTAAGGAGTTCTAGTCTTCATTGGGGCTTTTATCATCCTCAATAAGAAAACTGACCTTATAAAACCAAAAGTTTGTCAACTCTCCCCACGATTGAAACCAAATGAAGATCCCAAGATCCCCTGTACTTTTCTTGCTCATATATGAGGATCGAGGACAGTCATTATACATTTTCTGAGACAAAAAGGTTTCCACTTCTAGTTTCAACCCATCATTTAAACAGTTTGTTCGTTCACTTCCAGTAATGGCTTGATTTTCACTGAGACACTAGTGTAAACTAATTGCTCTAATTATGTGAATGAAGCTGAGCTCTGTGGTTTGCTCTAGTGCTGTCTTGTTGACCAGTAAGTGTGCTAATGACAACCTTGCTGCAGAGTGGCCTTGAGCAGGATTCTATATGTGCTCCGAGTTTCTCACAAACCAACTGACTGAACATCTTCAATGAGACTAAGAAAAAAACATTGCGAGATATTTATTGCCCCTATTATAAATTCAAAGCATTTGAAGCTTTGACACCTCAGGCTTTCAAAATGGGAAGTCCAAATCTGTTGGTGTTAAATGTTTTGGTAACACTTTATTTGGATAGTCCATCTGTAGATGCTCTACATAGGGTCATACTATTAAAAAAACTATCCGTTGATAAGCAACTGCTTGCTAAGGTTACGGTTACCCAGCTGTGCTTCAGCGTCAGCTCACAGGCGGACGGCCTGACATTCTTCTGTATAATTATCTGATACAAATGGTTCCTTCTATTAAGGCAAGTCGTCCAGGTCCTGAGGTAGCAAAGCATCCCCAAACCATAGAAAATAGAGCACATCAGAAAGGGGGCAAATACTTTTTTACAGCACGTTAACTTGTATTGTCGTGTTTCTGTTTCCTTCTCAAATTGTTCATGTTTTTCTTATCTATATTGTAACTTTTTTTCACTGCATTGTTGGCAAAGAGCTCGCAAGTAAGTATTTCACTTTACTGTTGTTCACCTGCTGTACCCTGTGCACATGACAAATAAACTTTGAAACTTGATTCTGAATCCCCTATGGAGCAGAATGCACTAATTCACTTATTTACAGCAAGGGGGTGGGGAGTTAAATGGTTCCTACACTTTTACAAACTATTGACTGTAATTGACTCAAGTTTATGACTCAGCAAAGAATATGTTTCTGGTTATCAAATGCCTTTTTTCTCAGAGGAAAATGTCAAAAGCTTGGTAGGAGGTCAAAATATTGATAAACTCAATCGCATAGGATTATACTGGGAATCACTAGGATTCATCGGAAGGAACAAAAGTGTGTGTGACTGTGTGCAGCTATGCAGGTTTGGTGGTTAGTCATCCCTGTGGTACGACTATTCAGGAACTTATCAGACATTTACAGTAAACATTTAATTTTACTGTTCAGTTAACTACTGAGCATCAATTACTTACTACATAGGGACAATTTACAGGTATACCGGTATACAGTATACCAACCTTTCCAAACATGTATTGTATCCATCAATCAAATGATTAAATTCTTATTTAATCATCTCTTTAGGGGTGCTGTATTTTGGAAGAAAATTACATTTCCTTGGTCATTTCCTGTTTAAGTTGCATGATCTGTACCTGATCTCTGCTGAGGCGACGTGTTGTCCAGCCTGTCTGAACATGAAGCACACTAACCTGGAGCAGCTGTCTGAGAAAGGCCCTTATCTCCCTCCCCTGTTACAACCCTCCCTGGTGGGTTTGGACACTGTCTCTCCATCACTTTAGGGGGGAGGGAAGAGAGGGGCCTCCCTTGTAAAATCCCTGTGAGCCCCTGTCTAGTCATGTGGTGTGTTGACTGGAGGATGAAATGATGAGTAGAGTAGTGGCGCGGACAAGGTCAATGGCAAAGCACTATAAGCAAGGAGCTCTGGTTACAATTTAACCTTAGGCACAGATCTAGGATCAGCTTACCCAAATCCTAACCTTGTTGGTAGTGATCATTTGCTACCAAAATCAAAGTTTCAAACTTCAGAAGTCCAAGCCCCATGTCATTGGTTTTGTTGAACATCTCTGCAACTCCTCTGTGTTACTACTGATGACTGACTGGCTGTCCAAAGGTGATTAACACCTATCCTATGATTGACACCTATCCTATGATTGACACCTATCCTATGATTGACACCTATCCTATGATTGACACCTATCCTATGATTAACACCTATCCTATGATTGACACCTATCCTATGATTGAGACCTGGTGCCTACCCTCCGCTTATGACTGACACCTGGTACTGACACGAGACAGTTGTGTCGTGCTCCACTCATCCTATGAGCGCCTGTTTGCAGTTGCTAGCTCCTTCTCTTTTCTTTCTCCCTCCTTTGAAATATTTTTAAAGGGGGACTGAACTTCCAGATTTGGCCTTGTTATGAAACTTGGTCATTAAGAAAGGCTAGCGGCCATGACTGAAACAAAGCAAGAGTTGTCTTGGTGGGTGTGGTTTGATGTGGGTGTTTCTTCTGTGTATCTTTGCCATTCAATCACAACAAACTAGGGCAGAAGTGAGTACAGCTTCTGCTTTGGAGAGAACAAAGTGAAGAGACTTCTCCCCTCCTGACTGACTCGCCATCTCACGATGGCGGCTGATTCAGTTCTATGTGTAGGCTAAAGCCTGCGCTGACCTTGTGTTTAGCCAAGCTAACAGCAGCTAGCTGGCATAGCTTGGGGACAGCTGCATATGTGTAGCCTATCTAGCTGATATTTCTCCGTCAAATAAGTTATGGCAAGATTGCAGGAGACAGTGTCTAGAATGTGTTTCATAAGACACTCGTTCTACAACACCGTGCTACCAAGGTAGCTTGGAACTTAGTTTCAAAGTTTCATCAACTCAATACACATATAGCGATAAAAATAAAAATAACTTTCTCTAGTTTGGAAGAAATGTATATGCTAAAAGAGGGACTGTAGCTACAGAATTGATTCAGGCCGGTGACGTTCACACTGTTACTATCCAACCAGCTGTGTACGTTTCTGAATGCTTGCTGACACGTTTTGCTATTTGCTGCTAGAGCCAAAGTCACATTTGTAGTAGACAAGTATCATCCTTAATTAATTTTTATCCTAGGAAATATACTTCTATGATAACAGGCATGTTGTTTTTAGTTAGACTAAGCAACTGAATGCAATTTTTTTCTCACATGTATTTGTATTTATCAATTCCAACTAGCTACTCTTCCTGGGGTCCTAACACATTTTAAGGCACTTACATCACATCGACAATGAAATACAGAAATATCCAATTTACATACACCACCATTCAAAAGTTTGGGGTCACTTAGAAATGTCCTTGTTTTTGAGAGAGAAGCACATTTTTGGTCCATTAAAATAACATCAAATTGATCAGAAATACAATGTAGACACTGTTAATGTTGTAAATGACTATTGTAGCTAGAAACGGCTGATTTTAATGGAATATCTACATAGGCGTGCAGAGGCCCATTATCAGCAACCATCACTCCTGTGTTCCAATGGCATGCTGGATTGGCTAATCCAAGTGTATCATTTTAAAAGGCTAATTGATCATTAGAAAACCCTTTTGCAATTATGTTAGCACAGCTGAAAACTGATTAAAGAATACTAAATAAATACTAAATACTGATTAAAGAAGCAATAAAACTGACCTTCTTTAGACTAGTTGAGTATCTGGAGCATCAGCATTTGTGGGTTCGATTACAGGCTCAAAATGGCCAGGAACAAAGATCTTTCTTCTGAAGCTCGTCAGTCTATTCTTGTTCTGTGAAATGAAGGCTATTCCGTGTGAGAAATTGCAAGAAACTGAAGATCTCGTACAACGCTGTGTACTATTCCATTCACAGAACAGCGCAAACTGGCTCTAAAAAGAATATAAAGAGGAGTGGGAGGCCCCGGTGCACATCTGAGCAAGAGGACAAGTACATTAGTGTCTAGTTTGAGAAACAGACGCCTCACACGTCCTCAACTGACAGCTTCATTAAATAGTACCCGCAAAACACCTGTCTCAACATCAACAGTGAAATGGCAACTCCGTGATGTTGGCCTTCTAGGCAGAGTTGCAAAGAAAAAGCCATATCTCAGATTGGCCAATAAAAATAAAAGATTAAGATGGGAAAAAGAACACAGACTCTGGACAGAGGAACTCTGCCTAGAAGGCCAGCATCCCGGAGTCGCCTCTTCACTGTTGGCATTGAGACTGGTGTTTTGCAGGTACTATTTAATGAAGCTGCCAGTTGAGGACTTGTGAGGCGTCTGTCCCTTACCTCTTCAATGAAAATCCCATAGGCCTTCACATTATGGACAAGGTATGTGTATGAAAACCATTATCAAAACAGTTTTTTTCATTCACATTTTACCACAAAAACCCAGGTATGAATACTGTCACGTGCATGTTTTGTTAATTATCTGTATAATTACTATTTTTTGGGAGTCACAGACCTCACCGTCCCTACACCACTGATGAATATAACAAGAAACCTGTACGATAACCATGCACCTCAAAATATTTCTGGCTACGGATACGGAGAACAGCAACACACTAGAGGGTATACCCATTGGACTTGGTGCTCTGCTGGGAGTTTACCTCATATTTGGAATAGTTTCTTATTCTGCTTTGCCACTAAAATCATAACAAACAACTGACAACTAAAAGTTTGTTTTTTGTGTTGTGAAGTGTATTATTATTATAATATTAATAATAATAGGAGAGGGGGGTAGTTCAAAAATTTACCTCCTAAAGGTTATTCGATGATCCATTAAAAGCGGTTCTTTAAAAGAACCCTTTTAAATGGTTATTCAAAAACTTATAGGGGTTCCCCCACAGTTTCAATTTGAAGAACCCCTAAGGGATACACCAGGAACCTTTCATTTTTAGAGTGCAAGAGGAGACTGATTATTAAACAATTGCATATGGGGGTGATGATTAATAATATATTTGCAATATACTGTTTACAAACAATATACACTACATGACCAAAAGTATGTGGACACCTGCTCGTCGAACATCTCAATCCAAAATCATGGGCATTCATATGGAATTTGTCCCCCCTTTGCTGCTATAACAGTCTCCACTCTTCTGGGAAGGCTTTCCACTAGTTGTTGGAACATTGCTTCAGGGACTTGATTCAGACACAATAGCATTAGTGAGGTTGGGCACTGATGTTGGGCGATTACGCCTGTCTTGCGGTCGCCATTCCAGTCCCAAAGGTGTTCAGTAGGGTTGAGGTCAGGGCTCAGTGAAGGCCAGTCAAGTTCTCCACATCGATCTCGACAAACCATTTCTTTACGGACCTCGCTTTGTGCAGGGGGCATTGTCATGCAGAAACAGGAAAGGGCTTTCCCAAAACTGTTGCCACAAAGTTGGAATGACAGAATCATCTAGAATGTCATTGTATGCTGTAGTGTTAAGATTTCCCTTCAATGGAACTAAGGAGCCTAGCCCGAACCATGAAAAACTGCCCTAGACCATTATTCCTCCTCCACCAAACTTTACAGTTGGCACTATGCATTGGGGCAGGTGGCGTTCTCCTGGCATTCGCCAAACACAGATTCGTCCGTCGGACTGCCACATGGTGAAGCGTGATTCATCACTGGAGATAACACGTTTCCACTGGTCCAGAGTCCAATGGCTGCGAGCTTTACACAACTCCAGTCGATGCTTAGCATTGCCATGGTGATCTTAGGCTTGTGTGCGGCTGCTCGGCCATGGAAACCCATTTCATTGTGGTGACGTTGAACAGTAATTATGCTGACATTGCTTCCAGAGTCAGTTTGGAACTCGGTAGTGAGAGTTGCAAATGAGGACAGACAATTTTTACGCGCTACGCTACGGTCCCGTTCTGTGAGCTTGTGTGACCGATCAATTCGCGGCTGAGCCGCTGTTGCTCCTAGAAGTTCCCACTTCACAATAACAGCACTTACACTTGACCGGGGCAGCTCTAGCAGGGCAGAAAATTGCATCTCCCCTGCCTCACTTCCCCATCCCCCCCTCCCCACAAAAAACACACACAAACTACCGTCATCTGTTTTCATGGTTTACCAGTCTAGGCCAGCAAGCTGTAGGGAGGGGGTATAGTAGGTAACTGGCGGTCAGCCCAGGGATGATTACAGTGCAGACATGCATGCAAAAGACACATAACACTTGTAAAAGTGCCCCCAGGGGGCTAGGACCATCTTCCCTCCAACAGGCCGATAACTTCTGCTCCAGCTCTCATCTGGTCTGAGGAGTCCCTGAGACAAGGCAGTGCTTTCACACAATTAGCCTGCAAAGCTAGCCTGCCAACCAGACCTGCCTGTCAGCTTTGATTAACAGAGGCCCCTTTTCAATGACTGCTTTTAAGGGCTGTCATTAGGGTTAACTTTGCACAAGGAAACTAAACGATATATGACTTTCGTATTTGCAGTAGTGGACAGCCAATCTGGATGCGCTTTCGAGGTTGTTCGCAGCATCACAGCCAAACTGAAGGAAGACAGACTGTTTTGTCTATAACCGGGTTTTCTTCCAACACTTTTATCTGAGTAAAGTACATGTCGAATAAAAAATGGCCTGGTGGTAACAGAATATGTATCGGCAAACTTTACAAATGTAGACAAAACAAAATAGCTAGACATGATGGGATATTTTAGTTTTGGTAAAATATATTGTGTGAGAAATGTGGTTAGATACGATTTTATGCCCAAATATTGTTATAATAACCATCATATCGAAGTAACCTTGGAGAAACGCGATGATATGGTGAGTGGTCCTGCTACTACGACTTGGGAATTCTTGCAGTTTATTAGGCTACAGATGAAATAACTCATGAACAGATTAAATCATTTATGAAAGTGCACAGTGATCTTAATGGTCCTTTCCAATAAATATCGAGGGTCTTATTCTGGTGACATGATCATCGATGCTTGGCTTTCATTTGACAAATAAAAATGATCTTGCTCTTTTGTTCATAAAAATCTCATCCTGTAGTCTAGACCTACATGTATCTAATCTGATGGCTAGAGCGCGCATGCTAATAACATAGTGGGCAAGCTCACTATATATTTTATTTATTTTTTATTTCACCTTTATTTAACCAGGTAGGCCAGTTGAGAACAAGTTCTCATTTACAACTGCGACCTGGCCAAGATAAAGCAAAGCAGTGCTACACAAACAACAACACAGAGTTACACATGGAATAAACAAACATACAGTCAATAACACAGTAGAAAAACTCTATATACATTGTGTGCAAATGGCGTGAGGAGGTAAGGCAATAAATAGGCCATAGTAGCGAAGTAATTACAATTTAGAAAATTAACACTGGAGTGATAGATGTGCAGATGATGATGTGCAAGTGGAAATACTGGTGTGCAAAAGTAAATAAAAGCAATATGGGGATGAGGTAGGTAGATTGGATGGGCTATTTACAGATGGGCTGGGTACAGCTGCAGTGATCGGTAAGCTGCTCAGATAGCTGATGCTTAAAGTTAGTGAGGGAGATATAAGTCTCCAACTTCAGCGATTTTTTTTTTGCAATTCGTTCCAGTCATTGGCAGCAGAGAACTGGAAGGAAAGGTTGCAAAAGGAGGTGTTGGCTTTGGGGATGACCAGTGAGATATACCTGTTGGAGTGCGTGCTACAAGTGTTATGGTGACCAGTGAACTGAGATAGGGTAAATATAGGGTATATACTGTATATATATACTGTATATATAACGCAACATTGTTTTGTAATTAAACCATCAGTATAGTAAAATATGTAATGGATTAACTTGTATTTTTTATTCAGTATATGGGAATTTAACCACTGTCACACCCTGATCTGTTTCAACATTCTTGGTGATTGTCTCCACCCGCCTCCAGGCGTCGCCCATCTTCCCCATTATGCCCTGTGTATGTTAACCTGTGTTCTCTGTTTGTCGGTTACCAGTTCGTTTTGTTTCATCAAGCCTACCAGCGTTTTTCCCTCTGTTTTCTAGTTCTCGGTTTTGACCTTTTCTGCCTGCCCTGACCCTGAGCCTGCTTGCCGTCCCGTACCTTTGCCCCAAAAATCTGGATAACAGACCTCTGCCTACCCTGACCCTGATCATGCCTGCCGTCCTGTACCTTTGCCCCACCTATCTGGATTACTGACTCCTTAGCTGCAGGATTTATCCGGCCCTCTTCATCTCCCACCGGCGCAGGATTCTTCTTCGTGGAGAAAAAGGACAAGACCCTGCGCCCGTGCATTGACTACCGGGGACTCAATGACATTACTGTTAAGAACCGTTACCCGCTACCACTCATTTCCTCGGCCTTCGAGCTGCTCCAGGGGGCCACTGTGTTTTCCAAGCTGGATCTACTGAACGCCTACCAGCTGGTGCGGATACAAGAGGGGGACGAGTGGAAGACCGCCTTCAACATGGCCAGCGGCCACTATGAGTATCTGGTCATGTCTTTTGGCCTCACCAACGCCCTGCTGTGTTCCAGGCTCTGGTAAATGATGTTCTCCATGACATGTTGAACCGGTTCGTCTTTGTCTACATTGATGACATCCTCATCTTTGGCCGCTCCCCCCAAGAACACGTGTTCCATGTCCGGCACGTTCTTCAACGCCTTCTGGAGAATCAGCTGTTTGTGAAGGAGGAGAAGTGCGAGTTCCATCGCTCCACCATCCCCTTTCTGGGTTACAGCTTCCCCCCTGTCTGCACTCACCTCTACCAAGGTTCCGTTCATGTGGTCCTCTGCTGCTGACCAGTCATTCCGGGACCTCAAACACAGCTTCACCACTGCTCTCGTCTTGGCTCATCCTGACCCTTCCCGTCAGTTTGTGGTGGAGGCCGATGCTTTGTATGTTGGAGTGGGGGCTGTCCTGTCACAACATTCTGCCCTGGACCTTAAGCTGCATCGCTACGCCTTGTTCTCCCGCCGCCTCAATGCCAACGGAGAGGAACTACGATATGGGGAATTGAGAGCTTCTCGCTGTGAAGATTTGCATTGGAGGAATGGAGGCACTGGCTGAAGGGGTGGAACTTCCGTTCACTGTGTGGACCAACCACAAAAACCTGTAATATCCCCGCACCGCCAAGCACCTCAACTCCAGGCTAACGAGATGGTCCCTGCTGTTTACCTGGTTCAACTTTTCCCTCTCTTACCGGCCGGGGTCCAAGAACATCAAGCCGGATGCCCTGTCTTGCCACTATAGCCCCACGGTTACCACCCTGGAGCCCGAGACCATCCTTCCTACCTCGTGCCTGGTGACGGCACTCTGCTGGGGTATAGGGAAACAGGTCTGGGAGGCGCAGCACCCACTTCATTCCTCTCCCCAAACTACCCCGCCAAGGAGATGGCCCAGCTCATGGTGCAGCACGTCTTTCGGATCCATGGACTGCCCGTGGACATGGGGTCCTCAGTTCTCGTCCCGGTTCTGGAAGGCGTTCTGCACCCTCATTGGGTCGTCGGCCAGCCTGTCCTCTGGGTTCCACCCCCAGTCCAATGGCGAGTCGGAGCTAGCCAACAAGGACCACGAGACTACTCTGCGCTGCCTGGTCTCCGCCAACCCCACTACCTGGAGCTAGCAGCTTGTGTGGGTGGCATACACCCGCAACACCCTTCCCTGCCATTTGAGTGTTCCCTTGGGTATCAGCCATCAGACCCCGGCTCCCCGGTATCATCTGGGCAGAAGGTATGACAGAAGGTATATCGACCCGAGATCTGCCTTTCCGGGTGGAATCCCGCAAACCTTCCCCCCGGGTTTATCTGCCCATTTCCCGTCTTCTGTTGCCCCGTACCCTTCGTATACACCCCACTTTTCATGTGTCCAGAGTTAAACCCATGTCTCACAGCCCTTTGTCTCCTGTTTCCAGGCACACCCCTCTCCCTCGTCTCATCGACGGCCAACCGGCATACACGGGGAGGCGTCTCCTGAAGGTTTGACCTCGGGGCAGGGGTTTCCAGTTCCTGGTTGACTGGGAGGGTTATGGCCCGGAGGAGAGGTGATGGGTCCCCGCCAGGGACATCCTGGATCCATAGTGGATTTCCAACGCTGACATCCCGGTCAAACAGGTATGCGCCCAGGTAGGACTCCAAGTGGTGCCCCTAGAGGGGGGGATACTGTCATTCCCTGATCTGTTTCACCTGTCTTTGTGATTGTCTCCACCCCCTTCCAGGTGTTGCCCATCTTCCCCATTATCCACTGTGTATTTATACCTGTATTCTCTGTTTGTCTGTTGCCAGTTTGTTTGGTTTCGTCAAGCCTACCAGCGTTTTCCCCTCTGTTCCTGTCTCTTGATTGTTCCTGTTTTCTAGTTTTCCCGGTTTTGACCTTTTCTGCCTGCCCTGACACTGAGCCTGCCTGCCGTCCTGTACCTTTGCCCCACCTATCTGGATTACTGACCCCTGCCTGCCCTTGACCTGTCTTTTGCCTGCCCCTGTTGGATTAATAAACTGTTGTTAATTCGACGTTGTCTGCATCTGGGTCTTACCTTGAAACATGATAACCACAAAAGTTATTTTATGTGCCATGTTATCACGCGCAGCCTTTTATCCACAACAAGTATATTTGATGGAAACACATCTTTGGTGGGAAAATGTGCATATTGTTTTTATGGAGATTTTCAAATATACTCGTGTAAATCTGTCGCCAATCGGATGGAAATGTAGCTAGTGATTTACGACTGTCAATGCAGTGCGTTGATTTTGAGAGAGATTCTACAAAACCAGTTGATTTAATTTGATTTATTGTTTCTTGACAAGGGGAATACCACTGTACAATTTGGAAGAGAAAGTTAACATTTGTGAAATGCTCACCCCATAAAAAAATGTCACTGTTTTTATAACAGAAACATTTGATTTGTTAGTTAATTATAATACAGATCAAACTCTTTTTTTTTTTTATTTTTTTTTTCGTATTTTATATAAACTGCTTAAATAAAGTCTATGTCAGTAAGAAATTCACTATGGCGTGTATGTCTTCTATGTCTGACTTAAGCAGGTCTCACACAACACATGAAGTGTCAAAGGTTTAGAGACAAATCAGCTTGTTTGAGATGTCATGCAAGGGGAAATCAGCATTCCAATGCCAGACAGATGTAACCTTGCATGTTCAGACATCGGTCAGCACACTAGAATTGACTAGGCAAATACATTGCAAAAGTAGGCAACATCATTCACATACTTTTTACAGCGAAGGAACACACACATTCCTACCGTGTATCCACTATAATGATAATGGAGTGAAATGTCCGTTTTATTTAATGAATGATCATATACCAAATTCAAGTCTAATAACATATCTAAGCACATAACAGGTGTGGTGGTCCCATTTTCCCCCATGTAAACATGTTGTCATGCAAAATTTGGTGAAACATCATTACATTCATGTTCTATTAAATCACCTTTATTATTTTTAAGTTGACAGTCATTGGTTCAAAAACAAGAACTTTGAACTCTTTTTGATAAACATGTTCCTAAACCTTGCCACTCATTTTTTCATTATGAAATATTTTATGGAGAGGTGGGATATTACCCCTGAGAAATATATTATTTATCCCAAACAAACAAAAAGTACAGTGCACATATCAGCAACTATTTTAGGAAATGTTAAATCAACGACAGGCTATATGAGAAGGACTGCATGTGAAACCCATTAGGGATTTAAGAATGAACAGGCTCCCCTGACAACGATTTCGCAATGTAATCTCTTTTTAACAGTTTTGGTCACACACCTCCCCAGAGGTCCATCCACCCTCTTTATCTGGCATTAGCCAATGAACGGGATTATCAGACAGGAGGTAACTAAGTGTGGTCCGGCCTCTCCACTGTGTGGTCGCACGGGGAAAGGGCAATTCACTTACTGTCAGATCACTCACTGGCTCTGTCGGGTCACAGTTACCAGACCAAATCAGAGCTGTAAATTAGCCTAAACTACAGTTGTAGTTAGATAACCATAATGCCCCAAATATAAACGCTGGCATCTTATTTGCGTTGTCCTTTGTGATCTTAATGAAATACTGCAATAGTTATTAGTGAATTTACTAACTTCTTATATTTCTGTACAGAACATGATATTATTTCGTTTAATTATCACCAATTCCCCGGACCGCATGGTTGGCAGGAATAAACTGTTGCGCAAATGTTGATGTTTTTGCATCATTTGTAGCCCAGTTGCTTCGATAGGGCTGTATATAAATTTTGTCCAGTGGGCGACCTTCTCCCTCTACAGTTGTGAGTGTGGTGTCCAACCTGTTAGCTAGCACAAGGAAGTTTATATTGGGACCATTGAATCTGCACAGCTGCTCCTATAAGGCGTTCAGGCTTTGTTCCTTTGCGTACGGCCTTGGGTAGCATCGCTCTCCGCCGAACATCATTTTGGACACCCTTTTATTCCAAAGGAATTCGTTAATCATCTACGGAATATATTGGATCAAGGTATGGACAAAAATATAATGGCTCTGGTTGATAATTTTAATATTTAATTGAAACATACACTGAGTGCACAAAACATTAGGAACACCTTCCTAATATTGAGTTGCACCCCTTTTGCCCTCAGAACAGCCTCAATTTGTCGGGACATGGACTCTACAAGGTGTCGAACGCGTTCCACAGGGACGCTGGCTCATGTTGACGCCTAAGCGTCCCACAGTTGTGTCAAAACTGTTGAGCGTGAAAAACCCAGCAGCGTTACAGTTCTTGACACAGTAAAACTGGTGCGCCTGGCACCTACTAAAATACCCGGTTGAATTGCACACATACACAATCCATATCTCATTTGTCTCAAGGCAAACAAATCATTATTTAACCTGATTCCTCTCCTTCATCTACACTGATTGAAGTGGATTTAACAGGTGACATCAATAAGGGATCACAACTTTAGAACGATTCACCTAGTCAGTCCATGTCATGGACAGAGCAGGTGTTCCTAATGTTTTGTAAACTCGGTACACCATTATTTTGTATTTATTAAATTTACCGATGAGCACGTCTGAGGTCTAAACCGTTCCATTGAGAACGGTCCGACCAGTGCAAGTGATGTAGCAACAATCTTATCCGATGAGGATGTTCTTGTTGGACAGAGGGTCTAATTATGTTTTTTTTCTTTCCCTCCCTAAAGTGTCCACTCCATTTTCGGATGAGCAGTGCGCTCCTCCTCTCAAACACTGACAAATTAACACAGCAGCAGTGATTGGAGAGGAACAGCGCGCCCGGGAAATAAGTGCTAAGCGCCCGGACTTGCGGATAACATATTCTTGGGCACTTTTTTACGCATGGTAGTAACTGGAATTGTAAAGATATTAACTGATTATTTTTCTCTTTCATGGAGTTAAAACCTTGTTTATTAAGGTAATGTTTTTTATTGTTATTATTATCATTTATATTAGTTAATTACGCATTTTATTAGGGTTTGTTGAAATTGTTGAAATCCTCAAGAAGTTTCATTTTAATTAAAACATCCAGGTATTATGCTTTAGAATGTGTTATAAACATTAATGAGCCTTTATGATGACCTTTCCAAGGCTTATCATATTGTGTTTCTCTATTTGCCTATATCTTGTCTTGGAACAGGGATACAATAATAATCTAGAGCGACAAGTTACATTTTCAGATGTTTTATTTGAGCATCGTTTGCGGATGATAGCCTCATTGGACTACACAGTTAAGTACGTGCAGCTTTTGTAGGCAACGTTGCCTTGTCCGTGTAGCCTAACTCAAAGTTTGTCCACATTTGAAGAATAAATGTTGTATTATTCTGTAGACTGTGTAGCCTGATACCGTTCCACTCAGTTACGCGCCACCTTTCTGAAATATTATATTCTAATGATATTGGTCATATCAAGTCCTTAAATGTAAGCAACATTGACATAGGGTAGCCCACAGCTGTTTTCATATATAGCGTAGTGGGAAAGATTGACAATTAAAATAACCTCTGTTTCACAGTTCAAACTCGTAGCAAGGCGCATTTTATAGTGACATACAGTACTAGCTGCTTAATAATGGCAACCCCTCTCTTATCCTCATATGCGCATACAAACACCTGTAACCAATTACACACCCATCGGGTGACGCTAACGCAGTATTCTTATATTATTCACCCAGCATGACTGCATTTCATTTCCCAAAACACCGAGAAATCTATTGAGGATTTCAACAATTGTATAAACTACATGCTTGCCCATATGCGCTTTTATGCACACGTGGAGAACGAATAACACACACTATGTAAGCCTATTTGTGAATTCATGCACAGTGTAAACGGTTATCGAAAAAATTGTTTAATTTGTAAAAGAAGGCTATCCCAAATTATGGCGCGCTATACACTGGTTAATGAGACAGTAGGCATGATCTCGTCCACCTAGCCGGCTCTCTCTAGCAATTTTGCCTTGGAATAAGGCTAATGATATAGAGAAATCGATGACAGAACGCGATGCCGTGCTACAGACAGACAGATTACATATTCATACATAGACTACAGCTCACTGACTACCCCCTCCCCTCTAAAAAATAAAATAAAAAGACAAGTCGCCTATTTCTTTCGATGACACTTCTTTTTAGGGTTGAGTGTATTGATTCACCTCTAGACTCGTATCACTAAATAACATGTCACATAGAGTTAACCCGCCCTGAACTCTCCCACAATCCACTCAAAGAGTGATATCAGATAAATGTGTTTCTTTAACCTTTTAAATTGTGTTTACATAGCAGGGGTGCAAATGAGGCCACTCACAGGCACTCTTCAGCCTCCCCATTTTTCCCACACGTTTGTGACTTGACTCCACAGGAGGCTAACTCCATGGGGTTCTCAAATCTCACCACCCACGCATTCTGAGGAAGTGACCAGACTGACAAATTACCCTTAGAGCACCTTTGGGGCACGATACTAGCAGTAGAGAGACCCTGGACGCTCGTTCTGGGCTGTAGAATGACACTGCATCCAATTTCCCCCTATCAGGATTCCCTTATCATCCAGTTAGCTTCGCCACTCTCTTCTGAATGTGCTGACATGGCAATCTTATGGAATCATCACTGTAATGAATGTGTATTTTGCCCACTTGGGTCTTGCTAGACCTTATAACTATAATTTAATGCATTGTGTTTTCATCCTACCTTCAGGCTCAAGATGATACTGAATGTAAAACATATCCTGTGGTTATACTGCCTGTGTCAAACTGTATCTGGGCTTGGTAAGTGTAGCCTACTAATAATACTACTAATACAACTACTACTACTACTCTCTCTCTCCCTCTCTCTCTGGGTGTTTTGCAAGTGGTCAGACACAACTTTTTGACCCCCAGTCAATTGCAAACTATTGTGTTGTACTGGTTTCCACTCTGTAATCATTGCTGTTACAACTCCATGTCTCACAGCAGTAAGGTTTCACCCCGGTCTTCAAGTAACGCAGACTGCACCAAGTCCGTGACCGTGAGCCCTCAGCCCTGCTAGCCTAGCAGGGTAAGGTCAGCCCTGTGCTAGGCAACAGTTGGCAGCTAGAGCCTCAGGTCCTTGGCCCTATCTCTGGGTACAGACAGGACACCTTTCAAGCCCAGGTCCCAGTCTAGATTCAGCTAAAACAGCTGGATTCACATCTCAGCCCTAATAAGTCCCTCTGTTTAGAGCCCTGGCTCATGCCTTAGGGGCTGTTCCACACCACTTCCAAAACATTCAGAACATTGTTGCTCGGAGCGTTCGTCGATTCCCTCCAATGGGATAATCCTGTTCCGGTGGCCTAGGGTGATTCAGCCTGTTGCTCTGACATTGTGTCTGGCGTTGTGAGGGTGTGCACTGTGTGTAGTGTGGCTCTAACTGGCACATAGACCGAGACTGGGAGTCACTTTGTGTGGATAACTTTATACAAAGGAATAGTTAAAGATAGGGAATTGTGAATAACCTTGCTCCAGAGGACTGTTTGCCTGTCTGACCTGCTACCTGAAAGTGTTTTCCCAACTCCAGTACTCGAGTACCCCAAAAAGCACACATTTTTGTTGCTCCAGACAAACTCACCTAATTCAACTCATTGAGGGCTTAATGATTAGTTGACAAGTTGAATCAGGTGTGCTTGTCCGGGGGCAACACAACAAATGTGTGCTGTTGGGGGTAATCGAAGACTGGAGTTGGGAAACACTGGTCTAGAATGATCAGATGCGGTGCTAATTTCACAGGCATTATCTGAACCCGGGTCTCACACAGGAGAATCCAACTTCTTGACCGTTAGACTTTGGGCAGAGGGCCAACAGTAATTTTGAAGTCGCAGGCATGGCTACCCATCATGAGACTACGAGCAACCATGTACCTGACTCACGTCCTCTACATTTACCCTACATTCTCCATTGAAAGTGCTTCTTAGTTTGACTAGGCATAATCTGTGTTTGGGAAACCAGACGATCTTTGTTGATATTATGGTTCAGGACAAGTTGTATAGTTGTGGAAGAACTTTTAAGGATGCAGACATGCCTTTCCTGTTCAACCTCTATTTTGTGGGTGGGGAACACTATTTTATGTATACCCTTTTTCTATACAGCACATTCTGTATATCCAGTATTTCACTGGAAGGCTCCCCACCCATAATTTTGAGGATGATGATTGACTTCCCAAGGGCCAGTTTGGTACTATGATCCATGTTTTTCTATATAGTCTTGGAGTAAATGTAACACCCTCTGTGTATGTTATTGAATGAGAAGTTTATAGCAAAATAGCAATTCCTTTGAGAGTAACACTTTACATTAAGTTGTCCCTATTAATATTTAACTACACAGTAATAACTGTAGTAACAACATATAGTAGTTACATCGGTGTTTCTATGTAATTACATGTAATACGGTTGTGCCTCTATCAGTTATTACACAATTGGAACAGGGAATATGTAATTACACATCCAAATGTTATTCCACATGTGTAATTACTGATAGCGCTACAACTTTATTACCATGTAATTACATAGAATCTTGTTCCACTCTTTTGACTCATCACATACTGTACTTTGCTGCTACTGTTCATTATCTATGCTGTCACCTAGTCACTAGTCAAGATTGTTACATTGTAAGCACAATGTGATTGAAATAGTTCTACATATTTTTCTCCTGTCTCCAAATTTCTCCTGGTCAGCCTATTATCTGCAAAGGTTGTTACATTGTGACGACATAGTCATCGTAAAGGTGAAACCACTGGGTTTCACTTTACATTAAGTTGCTTGCTCCTGGGTAGGTACATGTACGTGATAGACGCAAGTACACTGCTCAAAAAAATAAAGGGAACACTTAAACAACACAATGTAACTCCAAGTCAATCACACTTCTGTGAAATCAAACTGTCCACTTAGGAAGCAACACTGATTGACAATAAATTTCACATGCTGTTGTGCAAATGGAATAGACAACAGGTGGAAATTATAGGCAATTAGCAAGACACCCCCAATAAAGGAGTGGTTCTGCAGGTGGTGACCACAGACCACTTCTCAGTTCCTATGCTTCCTGGCTGATGTTTTGGTCACTTTTGAATGCTGGCGGTGCTTTCACTCTAGTGGTAGCATGAGACGGAGTCTACAACCCACACAAGTGGCTCAGGTAGTGCAGCTCATCCAGGATGGCACATCAATGCGAGCTGTGGTAAGAAGGTTTGCTGTGTCTGTCAGCGTAGTGTCCAGAGCATGGAGGCGCTACCAGGAGACAGGCCAGTACATCAGGAGACGTGGAGGAGGCCGTAGGAGGGCAACAACCCAGCAGCAGGACCGCTACCTCCGCCTTTGTGTAAGGAGGAGCACTGCCAGAGCCCTGCAAAATTACCTCCAGCAGGCCACAAATGTGCATGTGTCTTCTCAAACGGTCAGAAACAGACTCCATGAGGGTGGTATGAGGGCCCGACGTCCACAGGTGGGGGTTGTGCTTACAGCCCAACACCGTGCAGGACGTTTGGCATTTGCCAGAGAACACCAAGATTGGCAAATTCGCCACTGGCGCCCTGCGCTCTTCACAGATGAAAGCAGGTTCACACTGAGCACATGTGACAGACGTGACAGAGTCTGGAGACGCCGTGGAGAACGTTCTGCTGCCTGCAACATCCTCCAGCATGACCGGTTTGGCGGTGGGTCAGTCATGGTGTGGGGTGGCATTTCTTTGAGGGGCCGCACAGCCTTCCATGTGCTCGCCAGAGGTAGCCTGACTGCCATTAGGTACCGAGATGAGATCCTCAGACCCCTTGTGAGACCATATGCTGGTGCGGTTGGCCCTGGGTTCCTCCTAATGCAAGACAATGCTAGACCTCATGTGGCTGGAGTGTGTCAGCAGTTCCTGCAAGAGGAAGGCATTGATGCTGTGGACTGGCCCACCCGTTCCCCAGACCTGAATCCAATTGAGCACATCTGGGATATCATGTCTCGCTCCATCCACCAACGCCACGTTGCACCACAGACTGTCCAGGAGTTGGCGGATGCTTTAGTCCAGGTCTGTGAGGAGATCCCTCAGGAGACCATCCGCCACCTCATCAGGAGCATGCCCAGGCGTTGTAGGGAGGTCATACAGGCACGTGGAGGCCACACACACTACTGAGCCTCATTTTGACTTTACATCATTACATCAAAGTTGGATCAGCCTATAGTGTGGTTTTCCACGTTAATTTTGAGTGTGACTCCAAATCCAGACCTCCATGGGTTGATACATTTGATTTCCATTGATAATTTTTGTGTGATTTTGTTGTCAGCACATTCAACTATGTAAAGAAAAAAGTATTTAATAAGAATATTTCATTCATTCAGATCTAGGATGTGTTATTTTAGTGTTCCCTTTATTTTTTTGAGCAGTGTATGTAACTACAATGTTCTTACATTACACTTGATTCGGTATAGCCTTTGAGCCAGGTCATAACATAGAAATAAAGAAATAGAAAATGACCGGTAGTTAATGACAGGGTATGCCTGGTATGCCTTGTTGCAATTCTTGTTGCCAGGTCTTAGCCTATTTATCAAACCTGCTATTAAGTTTCAAGTTTTAATGTCATGCACACAAGTACAGTGAAATGCCATTCTTGCACGCTCTAAACCCAACAATGCAGTAATCAAAATCAATGTAGTACTACAAATATCATAAGGTAGAGCAAAAACACATGACTAGGGCTGTTGCGGTGACCGTATGTATTACTGTCACACAGGCGGTCACGAGTCATGAAGGCAGTCAAATTGCATGTGACCCTTCATTCATGGTAATTCGGCTTCTCCAAAATCTGATGCTGCTGATGGTCTTTAGTAGCCTACCAAACTTGCTAACTGCCTGGATATTCAGCACTCTATGTATCCTCTAATCACTCTGGCTTCAAAGAAAATGTGTTCGAAAATCGAATCAAACACTTCATAAGAGCCCATGAGCTCATGTTGAGCAACATTTCTATTGGCTATGCAATTGCACCAGAAAACATAGTGATGGCCTGTACTAAAAAGAGGAGGATCCCATCAGCTTTCTATAGGCTAGGCCTACTATATTTATTTCTCAACTTTCCTAATATTTAGCACATAGTTTATCTTTACAACAGGAGTATAGCCTACCTGTCATGCCCTGACCATGGAGAGCTTTTTATTCTCTATGTTGGTTAGGTCGGGGTGTGACTAGGGTGGGTCATCTAGGTGATTATATTTCTATGTTGGCCTGGTACGGTTCCCAATCAGAGGCAGCTGTTTATTGCTGTCTCTGATTGGGGATCATATTTAGGCAGCCATTTCCCCTTTGTAGTTTGTGGGATCTTGACTTTGTATAGTTGCCTGTGAGAACTATTGTAGCTTCACGTTTCGTTTTGTGATTTAATGTTTTTTCTTTGAGTTTCTCTTCAAAATAAAGAGAATGGAAACATACCACGCTGCATCTTGGTCCAATCCTTATAACGATCGTGACACTACCTGACTGGTATGAGAATGAACCACTGGAAAAGCGTCCTCCATTCGCTATTTTAGTACTTAGATGATATGTATTTCTTCCTGTTGTCCCTGTTTCAAGATAGGTGCATGATAATGGTCCATTCCAAGTCAAAACACATTTCACACATACAGTACCAGTCAAAAGTTTGGAAGTGCCTCCACAATCACCCCGACCTCAACCCAATTGAGATGGTTTGGGATGAGTTGGACCGCAGAGTGAAGGAAATGCAGCCAACAAGTGCTCAGCATATGTGGGAACTCCTTCAAGACTGTTGGAAAAGCATTCCAGGTGACTACCTCATGAGGCTGGTTGAGAGACTCACAAGTATGCAAAGCTGTCATCAAGGCAAAGGGTGGCTACTTTGAAGAATCTAAAATCTAAAATGTATTTTGATTTGTTGAACACTTTTTTGGTTACTACATGATTCCATATGTGTTATTTTATAGTTTTGATGTCTTCACTATTATTCTACAATGTATAAAATAGTAAAAATAAAGAAAAACCCTTGAATGAGTAGTTGTGTCCAAACTTTTGACTGGTACTGTATATTATTTAGTATATGTAAAGACAAGATTAAATGAAGAATAGTCTGATGGGTGACAATATTAGCCTATCACTTATATATTATCACTTGTGAATGAAGCCCAACATAAGAAACTGAAGTCACAAAAGGGACTTTTTCAAATCATAGCAACACGTGTTGCTACCATGCTGTGTTATCATGTGCAGCTGCCATGCTATGTTGTCATCTTAGGTCTCTCTTTATGTAGTGTTGTGTTGTCTCTCGTTGTAGTGGTGTGTGTTTTGTCCTATATTTTTATTACATTTATTTCTATTTGTTAACCCAGCCCCCAGCCCGGCATGAGGCCTTTTTGATTTTGGTAGGCCGTCATTAAGCACATTCATTTTCTTTACAAGGGGTTTAGAGCATAACTGGCATACATAAGCGGTGTGTCACGATCGTGTGGAGGAGAGACGGACCAAAACACAGCATGTGGAAAATAAGCCATCTTCCTTTTATTATAGAAGAAGGCAAAACGAAACAAAACACTTACAAACTAACAAAACAAATAAACAACCGTGACGCTAATAAACGTAGTGCACACACACACAGGCTACAAACGTTCAGACATAGACACTGCTAGACAACTATACTAAACATAAACCCAACTACTCTAAATAAACCCCCTAAACCTTACAATCACCCTGGACACTACAAAACCCACATAAATACCCATGTCACACCCTGACCTAACTAAAATAATAAAGAAAACAAAGAATACTAAGGCCAGGGCGTGACATAGCCCCCCCCTTAAGGTGCGAACTCCGGGCGCACCAGCACAAAGTCTAGGGGAGGGCCTGGGTGGGCATCTGACCACGGTGGTGGCTCAGGCTCAGGGCGAGATCCCCACCCCACCATAGTCAATCCCAGCTTCTGTAGCCTCCCCACAATGACCACCCTCCAAATAACCCCACCTAAATTAAGGGGCATCTCCAGGATAAGGAGCAGCACCGGAATGAGGGGCAACACCGGAATGAGGGGCAACACCAGAATGAGGGGCAACACCAGAATGAGGGGCAACACCAGAATGACTGGCGGATCCTGGCTGGCTGGCTCTGGACGCTCTTGGCTGGTTGACGGCTCTGGACGGTCATGGCTGGCTGACGGCTCTGGACGGTCATGGCTCGCTGACGGCTCTGGACGGTCATGGCTCGCTGACGGCTCTGGACGGTCATGGCTCGCTGACGGCTCTGGACGGTCATGGCTCGCTGACGGCTCTGGACGGTCATGGCTCGCTGACGGCTCTGGACGGTCATGGCTGGCGGAAGGCTCTGGCTGATCCGGTCTGGCGGAAGGCTCTGGCTGATCCGGTCTGGCGGAAGGCTCTGGCTGATCCGGTCTGGCGGAAGGCTCTGGCTGATCCGGTCTGGCGGAAGGCTCTGGCTGATCCGGTCTGGCGGAAGGCTCTGGCTGATCCGGTCTGGCGGAAGGCTCTGGCTGATCCGGTCTGGCGGAAGGCTCTGGCTGATCCGGTCTGGCGGAAGGCTCTAGCGGCTCCTGTCTGGCGGACGGCTCTAGCGGCTCCTGTCTGGCGGACGGCTCTGTAGGCTCATGGCAGACGGGCGGCTTTGCAGGCTCATGGCAGACGGGCGGCTTTGCAGGCTCATGGCAGACGGACAGTTCAGACGGCGTATGGCAGACGGGCAGTTCAGGCGCCGCTGGGCAGACGGGCAGTTCAGGCGCCGCTGGGCAGACGGGCAGTTCAGGCGCCGCTGGGCAGACGGGCAGTTCAGGGAGTTTCAAGTTTGGGGAAGATCATTTTCACCATAAAAAATGCATTGTTATAATAAAAGCATTACATGCATAACTGCATCTGCGGTCACTTTTGATAATGGTGTTTTCACGCTAATTGAACATTCGTGTTTATAGCCTACTGCCATGTGCGCATTGCTGCGCTTATAATGTGAAGACATATCCTGATAGTTTATGAACATTTTAAGCTAAATGTTCTGATCTGTTGCTTCAGCCACATTGCGTAAAAAAGGTATTTTGATGCTAGTGATTGTATTAATTTGGGATCTATTGCATCCCACAAATGTCCCAGACTATGTAAGGAATATGTATTTCTTGCACAGAATAGAATAGGTCAACTCTTGTACTATCGGGGATAGTAGATTGACATACGGTAGTGATTTTGCTGTTCATTAGGCCTACTCATCTTGTTGGCTGACAAAAAGTAAATGTGGACAGTTCTTCCAATATCTTCAATATGCACCCCGGAATTAGATAAGGATGTGTGCAGTTGCGTCCCCTATGTGTCTGTCTTCACTTGTAGCCTGTGAGAAAGACCTGATCACGTGATGGAGAGCCATGTGAGTGAGAGGTGCTTAGGAGCGTGCAGCACTCAGGGAGAAGGGCACAACGCAGCACTACGGGCCAAGTGCACAACGGCCACTGGCTTCAAAAGGCAAGGATTTTTGTGCTGTACGGCCACAAAGGGGATGCCGCCGTGAAATTCGAGGCACTATCAAGTTCTTGTCAAATTGTGAATGAAAGATTGATGAAGTGTTTACAGCCTGCGCAAAAAAACTAAGCAGAGCTCACGCCTTTCAAGTAACTTTTTTCAAATCATCATTAGAGTCGCATCATGCAACCTTACAATATATAACAAATCTAAACATACAGCCCAACGTTTGTAGAACAACTAAAGTTACATGAATAACTTAAGTGAAATTAAGTGTATAGGAGTACATTTTTATGTGTTAACCACTCAACACAGAATAACCACATGTGCCCACTCCCTTAAATCATTTAGAGAAAATATTTATACTTCATTCAGCTTTGTTCAATTGTATTCTTCATACTATAAAATAATATAAAATAATGCCACGGATTTCTAAGCAATTCTTGTCTGCTAAATGAACTAGTGTAGCCAACAGCCATTTGGACTAGCCAGATCAGGACCTAACATAAGGACAACTAAAAATATGCTATTAGGTTCTTCTGAAGTAGACTACATTTTCTTCATATCATGCTTCTTTAGACCTGCCTAAAATAAATAATGGATTTATTGTGAAGGTGTAGGCTATATTACAGGGATTTATTAGACTTTTTAACATGTAGATGTTCCAAAGGTCTGCATCAGTGTGGATGCCAGGAGATGCTAATTGTGTTTATGTTAATTAACGGTCAATTACCATGAGACTGACAGTTATTTGCTTGACAATCATTTTGTGACCGCCACAGCCCTACACAAGACAAATAAAAATAAGAAATAAGAAGAACACGAGAGAGTAAGACGATATATACAGGGTCGGTTCCAATACCATATTTTCAATGTGCAGGAATACTGGAGTGATAGAGGTAGATATCTACAGTATCAGGGTAAGGTGACTAGGCATCAGGATGTATGATAAATAGGGTAGATACAGAGTTAATGAAGATTGTATGTGTGTGTGTGTGTGTGTGTGTAGAATCAGTATAAATGTGTGTGCATGTTTGTTGGAGGAATTTTGATTCCTATATATTCAACATTAAAACATTCAGTCTGCACCCAGAGTGTGTAAGGTTCTGGGGAAGTGAAACAGACGAAGACCAGTTTTAAAAAAGTCAGTTCTGTTTATTCTGAGAGCTCTGAAACTTATTTCAACATACATTGACTTATATATCACACATTACGTCATCACGTCTTACATGTCCCTCCTCCTCTCTGACAAATGACAAACTGCCAACACATACAGTGGGGAGAACAAGTATTGGATACACTGCCGATTTTTCAGGTTTTCCTACTTACAAAGCATGTAGAGGTCTGTAAGTTTTATCATAGGTAAACTTCAACTGTACCTATACCTTGTCCCACCGGCCAATAGCCAGGGAAAATACAGCGCGCCATATTCAAATAACATGATATAAAAATCAAACTGTCATTAAATCACACATGTAAGATACCAAATTAAAGTTACACTCGTTGTGAATCCAGCCAACATGTCAGATTTCAAAAAGGCTTTTCGGCGAAAGCATAAGATGCTATTATCTGATGATAGCACAACAGTAAACAAAGAGAGTAGCATAATTCAACACTGCAAGCACGACACAAAACGCAGAAATAAAATATAAATCATGCCTTACCTTTGACGAAACTCTTTTGTTGGCACTCCAATATGTCCCATAAACATCACAAATGGTCCTTTTGTTCGATTAATTCCGTCGATATATATCCAAAATGTCAATTTATTTGGACCGTTTCATCCAGAAAAACACAGCTTCCAACTTTCGCCAAGTCACTACAAAATATATCATAATGCAAATTAATTACTTAAAAATCATACAATGTGATTTTCTGGATTTTTGTTTTAGATTCCGTCTCTCACAGTTGAAGTGTACCTATGATAAAAATTACAGACCTCTACATGCTTTGTAAGTAGGAAAACCTGCAAAATCGGCAGTGTATCAAATACTTGTTCTCCCCACTGTATATGTAATTTTCAATGTGTGTTTCTCCTTTCTGGAAACTTTATCTATTGACTTTTGATTGGACATTAGATCTCACCCGTATACAATTATAAGCTCATGATAAGCTATTGTTCCTTGGGACTTTCGACGTTAATATCTCACTCCCCTAGATTAAGTTTCCCTCTCCTTAATTTTGGATATTCATTTCTTTCAGTATTGGATAGTTTAAGTTATCTCGTTCACATAGAATTACCTTCCTTTCTCACCAAGCCTAGTTTATATCTCCACCTATTTTAATATAACTATCGCTACTTCTTATAGTCCCGGACTACTTCCCATATACAGATAGACCATTAAGGTATTGACTTTATTTAGGTATGTCTTTTGAATTTATTGTTATCCTATTTGTACAAAACGACCGTCCTATCTAACAACACCTACTATATCCCTTCCTTCCTTCCGTTATTTTTATTTGTGGTAGCGCACGTTACCTCAGGTCTTTCCCGACCTGCCTTCCTTCCTATCGATTTTGGTTTAACTACAAAGTAGAAACCTAGTGAATCTGTCTAGAATAATTAAGCACCTATCATTGATTAAATCTCAACATTTTCAGAATATCAAATCAAAGATATCTTAAATCATTCCCCCCAAATTCAAGAATAAACGGCTACTGACCTGGTCTTGCAGACTGGGAAAAGCGATGTCGGTTGGATCTAGTCACCGTTCCTGTCAACCTGAGGTGGATACCGGCCTGTTATAGAGCTCCAATGTCAGGAGACAGGGCTTTATCTTACGGAACTGTGTCCCGCCCGTGCACGGTTTCTCGGCTTGTTACCTTCAGATGACAGGGACAGGTATTTAGATCCGGCTCGGAGGACCAAATTGTTGGAGGAATTTTGATTCCTATATATTCATTAACCAATTCAATTAAAACATTCAGTCTGCACCCAGAGTGTGTAAGGTTCTGGGGAAGTGAAACAGACGAAGACCAGTTTAAAAATAGTCAGTTCCGTTTATTCTGAGAGCTCTGAAACTTATTACAACATACATTGACTTATATATCACACATTACGTCATCACGTCTTACACGTCTTACATTTAACATTTACATTTAAGTCATTTAGCAGACGCTCTTATCCAGAGCGACTTACAAATTGGTGCATTCACCTTATGATATCCAGTGGAACAACCACTTTACAATAGTGCATCTAACTCTTTTAAGGGGGGGGGGGGTTAGAAGGATTACTTTATCCTATCCTAGGTATTCCTTAAAGAGGTGGGGTTTCAGGTGTCTCCGGAAGGTGGTGATTGACTCCGCTGACCTGGCGTCGTGAGGGAGTTTGTTCCACCATTGGGGTGCCAGAGCAGCGAACAGTTTTGACTGGGCTGAGCGGGAACTGTACTTCCTCAGAGGTAGGGAGGCGAGCAGGCCAGAGGTGGATGAACGCAGTGCCCTTGTTTGGGTGTAGGGCCTGATCAGAGCCTGAAGGTACGGAGGTGCCGTTCCCCTCACAGCTCCGTAGGCAAGCACCATGGTCTTGTAGCGGATGCGAGCTTCAACTGGAAGCCAGTGGAGAGAGCGGAGGAGCGGGGTGACGTGAGAGAACTTGGGAAAGTTGAACACCAGACGGGCTGCGGCGTTCTGGATGAGTTGTAGGGGTTTAATGGCACAGGCAGGGAGCCCAGCCAACAGCGAGTTGCAGTAATCCAGACGGGAGATGACAAGTGCCTGGATTAGGACCTGCGCCGCTTCCTGCGTGAGGCAGGGTCGTACTCTGCGAATGTTGTAGAGCATGAACCTACAGGAACGGGTCACCGCCTTGATGTTAGTTGAGAACGACAGGGTGTTGTCCAGGATCACGCCAAGGTTCTTAGCACTCTGGGAGGAGGACACAATGGAGTTGTCAACCGTGATGGCGAGATCATGGAACGGGCAGTCCTTCCCCGGGAGGAAGAGCAGCTCCGTCTTGCCGAGGTTCAGCTTGAGGTGGTGATCCGTCATCCACACTGATATGTCTGCCAGACATGCAGAGATGCGATTCACCACCTGGTTATCAGAGGTCTTGTCCCTCCTCTCTGACAAATGACAAACTGCCAACACATACATATGTCTTATGTTTCACAATCTGCTGCAAGTCCAATGGTTTCTCCCCCTCCCTGGGTGGGGAGACTTTCATCCTGCTACCAGTTTCACAATGGTCACAAGTTGTCTGTCTAAATGTGTCTGTTTAACACTTATTCTTTTAAGTGTAGAAACATGAATTTATCAGACTGGTTAGAATTCTGTTTGTTACAATTCTGCATTAAATATAACAGATCTGCATTAAATGTATACCATATTTAGTCATTATTCATAAAATTCCCATAACAATGTTATGTGTGTGTTGGAGTGTCAGTGTGCGTGAGCGCGTAGAGGCCTATTAGTGTGCATAGAGACAGTGCAAACATTTAAATAAATACAAGGATCAAACTGTGAAGCCATTTTGTAAGCTATTTAGCAGTCTTATGGCTTGGGGATAGATCCCTTCAGGAGCCTGTTTACATGTGGATTCAATGGTAATACAAGCAAGTGGATTTGTAATTACACATTCCTTGTTCCAATTGCGTAATAACTGATAGCACTACAACCTTGTTACCTTGTAATTACATTGTCGTTACTACAGTTATTACTGTGTAGTTACATAGTAATAGGGGCAACTTAATGTAAAGCGTTACCCACTTGACTAATTAAACATCTTTAAAGACTGATTTGAACTTTGAATAGAATGTTTTACTTTTTATTAAGATCTTGCCACAGACTACATAAACACATAGAATAAAAACATAGGTAGTGTGGTCAATGTGGACAACCTTGAATCAATATATTGTGTGTTGTTGTTGTCCAGTATCACCCATGCTGATACTGTGCCACAGCTAACATTGTTATTCTCTGATTCCATTGATTGTGAAAAAACATGCACTTGCTCAGTAACCTATCTATTTTGACTGCCTTACCTAGACTTTTTGTACTTTGTTTCCCAGTCTCCAACACATTAACCATGACGAGGCCCGTGAGTGGCTCCCTCTCGGGGAAGGTAGTTTTGCCGTGCCACTTCTCCACCATACCCACTACCATGCCTGCCACCAACGCCAATGGCACCACCCCCAGCACCGACTACCTGCGCATCAAATGGACCAAAATGGATGGAGAAAAGGAATCCACAGTGCTGGTGGCCCAAAATGGCAAGATTAAAATAGGCTCCACCTACAGGAACCGTGTGTCGGTGCCCAGCCACCCAGAGGATGTGGGGGATTCTTCTCTGACCATGGTGAAGCTCCGAGCCAGCGATGCCGGCACCTACCGCTGTGAGGTCATGTACGGCATCGAGGACACGCAGGACACGGTCAACCTCAATGTCAACGGTTGGTGTCATCTGGTTTTTTTTCTGCCTCTTTTCACCGCTGTTATTTACACCTCTCTAAAATGTATAAGAGGTCGAGTGAAGGTTAACTTTATAATAGTATGCCCAGTTCAGTCTTGTGTGCTATGGAATTTTTGTTGTTGTTGGTATGACGCTTATATTTGGCATAACGGTTTTGCTGATGCTTACTTAATCCACCCTCAAAACATTTACAATTATAAGTATAGTCAGTTTCTCTGCTCATCCGCTTATGCTGGAGCAAAAATCTTCTAGGCACATTGACACCCTGGTTAGTTCATGTTGGAAAAAATATTAATACTTCTGAAGTTAATGAGCCAAGCTTTGAATGTAGTGGGCGGTGGCGGATACGTTTTAGTGACAAATCAAAAGCACTTTCCCTCAGTGTGCCAATCAGTAAAGATGATATGAAGGAGAACGTGTTGACTGTAGACTAGGGGTTTCCTGCATTTTGTGCTATAGGCACACATTCTCACTAGAGATGTATCTCCTCTAAGGCAGTTTCTGATTGTAAACAGTAGGTAGTGGATAGGCTCGTTGAGTCTTCTCATCAGGAAAACTGCATGATCAGAGTAAAGACAAACACGTTACGGTCAGTCATCGAAAAGGTGTTACCATAAAAGCTGAATCTTGCTGTTTATAGTCTATGTTTCAAGTTGGATAGAACAGTTCCAAAGCTATGCCATCTGCACCGTAGCCTCATATTACCAGACTGATTACCGCTGATTACCGCTGCACTATCATTTAACTGTGTAGCGAACTGTGGTGTAAATCTTAACTTAATAAGCCTCTATTCCCCCATCTTTATTTCGGGAGTTACTTCATCTGGGAGACATAGCTCAAATTTGGGATATGTTGAAAACAGGCATGGGTTGATATGGGATAGCTTTGGCTTTCACAGAGACCCAACCGCTCATCTCGCCAACTGTCTTCAATTATAATCAAGGCATCAGTCAGTCTACTTTCACAAAAATGGGAAGTCAGGGCCATGGCATCGTCTTTAAATCATCCAGAGTTATCTTGTGGTCATTGCAGAGGATTCTAGTAATCTTCCACCAAATTGTAATATACTGTATCATCACAAGAAATGTAGACCTTGATTTATTTCACGTGTGCTATTTAGCCTTGTTCACACTGCAGGCCTTAATGCTCAAATTATTTTCGTTTTTCAAATCCGTTTGGGAATACTGACTGTACAATCGGCAAGTTACAAGTGGCCAAATCGGGATTTGTGTGTGTTCAGAGAGAAGTCATTTGCTGGCATGGCTACGCTAGTTGTCACAGTAATGGCGAGTGAGTGGGCAGTAGTGCAGGCTGATATCTCAGAAGTTATGTAGCAAGCTAAGCTGACAACAATGCCTGCCATGGACGGAATACGATTTGTATCTGACTTCAAACCATCTACGAAGGTGGTTTGAAATGTGGCTTGAAATATCCTATTTTTGGCTGTTCAGACTGCAGGAAAAAGAACAGATTCGAATTGGATATGCAAAAATTTTGATTTGAGTCACTTCAAACTGCCAACGTGACCAAGACTTTAGACATTACCCCTGATTCAGTTGTACTCTTTAACTTTTTTTACACAGGACCTAATTTGTCTTTATGTATGTATGTGTTTATTCCCAGGTGTTGTGTTTCACTACCGGGCAAGCACCAGCAGGTACACCATGAACTATGAGAGTGCTGTCCAGGCCTGCCAAACCGTAGGAGCCTCCATTGCCACGCCTGACCAGCTGAAATCAGCGTATGAGGACGGATTTGACCACTGTGATGCAGGTTGGATCGCAGATCTGTCAGTTAGGTAAGAAAATGAAATAATCTCCAAAATATCTCTATTTCTAAAACAAGAAATTGAAAGGTGGTTGCGATTTCAATTTAATCCACCAGAAAAGACAGAACAAATAATAAAACAAATATTGTGGTTAAGCTCAAAAATACAAATTGATAAATAAACATTCAATTATATCATAAATAGGACCGGTGGAGTTATGTCACACACGCAGCTAACAAAAATATATGGAAATGTCTGTTCTACCCAAAATTACAACCAACTAATTGCAGCATTACTGCAAAAAATGGAAGAGGCAAGTAGAAAGGGGAAAAAGTAAGGAACTTCTCTTTTGGCCTTGAAATAAAGACCAAAATTGGTGAAACAAAATGGTGATGAATTAAAAAGTATACCAGTTTCATTTAAGGACCAAAAAATTGACAGCTGTGCAATATATATTGCAAAATAGTTTGGAAGAGATTTTCGATGTACCGATTCCATGCCACATGGTTTATGAACTGATAGGCAAAACAACGGCAGATTCAAAACGTATAATTTTTCAATTTAAATTATTATGCTAAATGCTTGGAACCAATAGAATGTTATATATATATATATGGGGGATACAACCGTCCCAGCTTTGCAGATTTTGCTGCGAAGAGACCAAATTATTAGATCATTTGTTTTGGTACTGTCCATATGTAGCTTGTTTTTGGTCGCAGGTCCAGGAATGGTTGAAGAAGTGCAACATTTACCTGGAGATAACTCTGCAGATAACACTTCTGGGTGATGTGAAAAGTCATAGTCAATCGATCAATAATATAATAACACTTTTAGCAAATATGTTTATCTTTAATTTACAATATGTAGAAACTATGAGAACAGAAAGGCTCAGAACTTTTGTGAAACATCACAGCTGAAAAATATATGTCAAATACAAATCAAAAACGGATGGTGTTACGAGATAGATGGGAGGGGTTGTGGAGTTGAAGGGTGGGATTAAAAACCAAGAAGATTACTAATAAAAAAATATACTGTGTCCGTAAAATGTATATAGGTTCAGAATATTTGATAAACAGCACAGTTAAAAATATATGGCAAAATAGAAAATACAACTGGATGGTCTTCATAGATAGATGGGAGGGGTTGATGGTAGCTGAAGGATGGGATTAAAACAAACAAAAGATAACTATTTTAAAATACATTGTGTCCATAAATGTATATAGTATGTTTAAGCTGGAAGTAGAAGCCTAAGTGTTGTTGTCCATTCGTTTACTCCAATTAGCGGAGGGGTGGTAGGGTTAGGGGAAAATAATAAAGGAAAATATATTTTAAAAAGATATGTATATAAATATATTTTTTTATATTAGGGATTGGAAATGACGATTCAATTGATGGAAGCTACAATATATCTTGAGTACTAAGCTGATCTACCCCCTAAAAATAAAGATGACCATCAATTATATATTCTAGTCCATTTGTGTCAAAGACAAAGTAGACATCTTTGGTTTAATGAGAAAAGGACTGGCTCCCAGGCTACTGGTAACTGGTTTTTACAGGGCCTAAAGTATAAAACTGCTTGGTTTACCCACTCTGCCATAGTTGTCATTGGCCTGAATGTGAACTGCACGTGTACTGAGATTGTTCAAGCCAGTGACATTTCCAGCTGTATTCTAACTCACAATGCAGTCCCTTTTGTCTTTGTCATCATTTTATGGTGTGAGGTTATAGGTTGACTGACACAGTGAAATTTCCGGTTACAGATCAATTAAATTATCTTTTCTTTTCTTTGCATGTTTAGATACCCAATCACTAGACCGAGACCTGGCTGCTATGGAAACCTGCAGAGGAAGCCTGGGGTGAGGACATATGGACCCCGAAAGGCCACAGAGACCTATGATGTGTACTGTTATGTGGACAAGCTGAATGGTAAGAGAAAATAATGTGGGACGTAGTGGCCTGGTGATACATACAATTAAATTCTATGCAGGATCAGCACATCCAATTGACCCACGCATAGGTGCTGAGTACACTGATGCTAGTTAGGGGAGAAGTGAATTTTTATACACCTGGAGATGGAAAGAGGTGACAATGTACAAATTAGGTCTTTGTCTGGTATTTTAATGTAAGCAAGTAAATGCACCTGGTGAGGCATTTCCTCTCCAAATATTTACTGGGCTACTTCTTGTTTTGTTGACCGTTTATAACATATTTTGGGGTATGTAAATAGAAATGAGTGAAAGGAACAGTAACTCTATGTAACTTTGACAATCAGCAAAGTGCCAAACGTTTTTTCCCTGACAATCACAGCGATCAACAGAGGCAAGCTGTCAGTCTCTCAACATTGGACCAGGCTCTAAAAGGCTCTAAAAAAAGACACCAGAAACGATGTGATAATGGGAGCTTTAAAAGCTGCTGGCACCATAAAGGAAAAGCTTCAGAGCTGCCAATGCACTTTGTCATCTCTTTGTGTATCCTCCATGCTGAGCCTGATGACAAATTGAACCTCAGTTGCAGCGTGCCCCATTGCTCGTTTCTAAGCTCTAACATCACTCCTCACGCCACTGAACTGAAGGCACACGTTTAGAAAGAAAAGTGCTTCCTAGAACTGAAAAGGGTTCTTAGTAGGTCTCGATAGGAGAAACCTTGTTAGAAGCCTTTTTGGTACTAGGTAGAAGAACCCTTTTGGTTCCAGGTAGAACCCTCTTTGGAAAAGGGTTCTACCTTGAACCAAAAAGGGTTCTCCTATGGGGACAGCTGAAAAACCCTTCTGGAACCCTTGTTTTCTAAGAGTGCAGGCGTGAGGCGAAAGATATTTGGGCTATGCAACATTTAGCCCACATATATCCCCCACCACATCAGGTTGAGGGTCATATGGCTAAGGGGGTGTCATTCTGGATCATTGGATCAGTCAGCGAGGAGTACGATAATATCATTGGCATGTGTAACGGTGGTGTATTAGTGGTATTGATCTTTATGGAGTGTGACGGGGGCCAGCTGAGGAGCAGATGTAGTTGCTCAAGTATGGTGTCTGTTCTGACGTGTTTGATTATGTTGTCCAAGTTAAGAACACAGCCAATAAGTGTTGTCATCTTCATTTAGCGGGAAACCTACGTTTTGAAAGATTAATTTGACTACATTAACTGTGGACTGCCACACCCACTGTGGGGGACCTAATGGCATGATAGACAGACTGTCTTTGTGAGTGCAAACACATAGTCAGCATTGCTAGCCCACCTCAGGATAATGGAATGAATGCTGTACTGTAGTCCCAAACGAATTAGTGGGAGAACGTTTGGGCCCAGAGCCTTCCACAGCATTGACACTAGGTTGTAATTATGGGTCTATATCTCTATGCAACTGATACCATGGTCAAATTGGAATGATAAGTCATTCCCCCATATCCATATCGACTGGATATATTGAAGCACTGTCACATACACGTTTCTGAAAAGGTAAATCCAAATTCTTATAATAGTGAGGACTGAACTCAAATGTAGGTATAACTTAGTGATACCACTATTGTTAGTGTAAGCAGTAACAGTTCAGTATTTCAGCACACTAAATCAGTCATGGCAAACATAGACTTTTTATGAAAACATCCTGATCCTCAGTCACTAGAAAGTCGTCTTTTACATGTAACCCCTATTTGTTGCAGGTGAGGTGTACTACGCACCTGTGACCTATAAGATGACGTTTGAGGAGGCGAAGGAGGAGTGTGAGAACAGGAACGCTGTCCTGGCGTCGCCGGGTCAGCTCCACTCCGCCTGGAGACAGGGTCTGGACAGGTGTGACTACGGCTGGCTGGCCGACGGCAGCGCTCGCCACCCCGTCGCGGTACCCAGAATGCAGTGTGGCGGCGGTCTGCTGGGCGTCAGGACCATGTATCGCTACAGGAACCAGACTGGCTTCCCAGAACCCATCACCCAGCTGGGAGCATACTGCTTCAAAGGTAAACATACATTTTACTGTTATGTTCTCATCTATGTGCAAATGTTACATTTTGGATTTGAAAGAGCACTCTAAGTTCACACTATTCATAGAGTTGAGTATTTTTGCTCAAGGCCAGCGCTGTGAGTAATTGTGATGTTACCCTCTTAGGGTATAGCTCCTGCAGCCCTCCCCAATCCTCATATTTGCAGCAACCTCTCTGACACATATAATGAAATATCTACAAAACAGTCTTCTTGCAATATAATGTCTATAACTCATCTTGAATCAATTGTCAGGTTTATTTGCATGGTCACTTTCGTGTTTCTTTTGTTTGTTGATAGAAGAAACCATCAACAAAACAGATGAGACAGATCCCTATGTAGAGCGTTGTGCGTTTTGTGCTAGAGCTAGGCTGTGTAGCCCAGTACAGTGAACTACTGACCTCACTGCATGTCCTTTTGGGGTTACCGACCGTTACCTCTGGAACCAAATTGGGATTGGCTAACAGGAGTGTGAAATCATCATTCTAAACTCATGCTGCCTTTGAACTCGATGCATAGCCCAATGTGATACTAATGGATGATTTACTTACCGATAGTTTATTGGAGAGTCCTACACAATCATTGTCTGTCCGGTTTTATTACCTGTAATACTGTACTTCAAGGCAGGACACATTTTTGTTTTCTTTCTCTGTGGTTAGCCTTGGATAACCTCATTGGCACAGTTGAGCAGAGAAAACAGTCACATACTCCTTCATAATATATACAAATATAATCTGTTAAAATACTTCATAATATACGGTCCATTTAGAAAGTATTCACATCCCTTGGCTTTTCCCCCTATTTTGTTGTGTTACAGCCTGAATTTCAAATGGATAAAATGTAGATTTTTTTGTCACTGGTCTACACACAACACCCCAATTCCAAAGTGTTTTTCAGATTTTTACAAAAAAATAAAAAATGAAAAGCTGAAATGTCTTGAGTCAATAAGTATTCAACCTCTTTGTTATGGCAAGCTTAAATAAGTTCAGGAGTAAAAATGTTCTTAACAAGTAACAAAATAAGTTGCATGAATGACTACCGCATCTCTGTACCCCACACATACAATTATCTGTAAGGTCTCTCATTCCAGCAGTGAATTTCAAACACGGATTCAACCACAAAGACCACCGGAGGTTTTTCAATGCCCCGCATAGAAGGGCACCTATTGGTAGATGGGTAAAAATATATATTTTTTACATTAAATATCCCTTTGAGCATGATGAAGTTATTAATGACACTTTGGATAATGTATAAATAAACTCAGTCACTACAAAGATACAGGCGTTCTTAATTACTCAGTTGCCAGAGAGGAAAGGGACCGCTCAGGGATTTCACCATGAGGCCAATGGTGACTTTAATACCGTTACAGAGTTTAATGGCTGTGATATGAGAAAACTAAGGATGGATCAACAACATTGTACAGTGCCTTGCAAAAGTATTCATCCCCCTTGGCGTTTTTCCTATTTTGTTGCGTTACAACCTGTAATTTAAATTTATTTTTATTTGGATTTCATGTAATGGACATACACAAAATAGTCCAAATTGGTAAAGTGAAATGAAAAAAAATACTTGTTTAAAAAAAAATCAAAATCAAAAAATGGAAAAGTGGTGCGTGCATAGGTATTCACCCCCTTCGCTCTGAAGCCCCTAAATAAGATCTGGTGCAACCAATTACCTTAAGAAGTCACATAATTAGTTAGATAGCACACAGGTGGACTTTATTTAAGTGTCACATGAACTCAGTATATATAAACCTGTTCTGAAAGGCTGCAGAGTCTGCAACACCACTAAGCAAGGGGCACCACCAAGCAAGCGGCACCATGAAGACCAAGGAGATCTCCAAACAGTTCAGGGACAAAGTTGTGGAGAAGTACAGATCAGGGTTGAGTTATAAAAAAAATATCAGAAACTTTGAACATCCAACGGAGCACCATTAAATCCATTATTTAAAAAATAGAAAGAATATGGCACCACAACAAACCTGCCAAGAGAGGGCCACCCACCAAAACTCATGGACCAGGCAAGAAGGGCATTAATCAGAGATAACCCTGAAGGAGCTGCAAAGCTCCACAGCAGAGATTGGTGTATTGTCCATAGGACCACTTTAAGCCGTACACTCCACAGAGCTGGGCTTTACAGAAGAGAGCCCAGAAATAAGCAAACATGTTTGGTCTTCGCCAAAAGGTATGTGAGAGACTCCCCAAACATATGGAAGAAGTACTCTGGTCAGATGAGACTAAAATTTAGATTTTTGGCCATCAAGGAAAACACAATGTCTGCCACAATCCCAACACCTCTCATCACCCCGAGAACACCATCCCCACAATGAAGCTTGGTGGTGGCAGCATCATGCTGTAGGATATGTTTTTCATCGGCAGGGACTGGGAAACTGGTCAGAATTGAAAGAATGATGGGTGGCGCTAAATACAGGGACATTTTTGAGGGAAACCTGTTTCAGTCTTCCAGAGATTTGAGACTGGGACGGAGGTTCAACTTCCAACAGGACAATGACCCCAAGCATACTGCTAAAGCAACACTCAAGTGGTTTAAGGGGAAACATTTAAATGACTTGGAATGGCCTAGTCAAAGCCCAGACCTCAATCCAATTGAGAATCTGTGGTATGGCTTAAAGATTGCTGTACACCAGCGGAACCCATCCAACTTGAAGAATGGGCAAAAATCCCAGTGGCTAGATGTGTCAAACTTATAGAGACATATCCCAAGATACTTGCAGCTGTAATTGCTGCAAAAGGTGGCCTACAATATATTGACTTTGGGGGGATGAAAAGTTATGCACATTCAAGTTTTCATTTTTTTTGTCTTATTTCTTGTTTGATTCACAATTTTTTTTATTTTGCATCTTCAAAGTGGTAGGCATGTTGTGTAAATCAAATGATTCAAACCCCCAAAAAATCTATTTTAATTCCAGGTTGTAAGGCAACAACATAGGTAAAATGCCAATGGGGGTGAATACTTTCGCAAGCCACTTTAGTTACTCCACAATACTAACCCAATTGACAGAGGAAAAAATAGGAAGCCTGTAAAGAACAAACCTATTCCTAAACATGTATCCTATTTGCAACAACGCGCGTAAAAAAATACTGCAAAACATGTGGCAAAGCAATTAACTTGTTGTCCTGAATACGAAGTGTTATGTTTGAGGCAAATCCAATACAACACATTACCCAATACCACTTTTCATATTTTCAAGCATAGTGGTGGCTGCACTATGTTATGGGTATGCTTCTAATCATTAAGGACTGGGGAATTTTTCTGAATAAATAAGAAATGGAACTAAACACAGGCAAAATCCAAAAGGAAAACCTGTTTCAGTCTGCTTTCCACCAGACACTGGCAGATGAATTCCCCTTTCAGCAGGACCATAACCTAAAACACAAGACCACATCTACACTGGAGTTGCTTACCAAGAAGACAATGAATGTTCCTATGTGGCCGACATACAGTTTTGACTTAAATCTACTTGAAAATCTATTGCAAGACCTGAAAATGGTTGTCTAGCAATGATCAACAACCAATTTGACAGAGCTTGGAGAATTTTGAAAATAATAATGGGCAAATCGTGCACAATCCAGGTGTGGAAAGCTCTTAAAGACTTACTCAGAAAAACTCACAGCAGTAATCGCTGCCAAAGGTGCTTCTACAAAGTTGTGACTCAGGGGAATACTTCAATAAATGGCAAAAATGTCTAAAAATGGGTTTTCACTTTGTAATTATCTGTTATTGTGTGTAGATTGGTGATAATGTTTTGATTTAATCCATTTTGAATGCAGGGTGTCACAACAAAATTAAGAAGGAAAATATATGTAATTAGTTTACTCCAATTAGGGAAGGAGTGGTAGGTTAAGGGAGAAAATAATAAAGATGGAAATAATCATTTACAGATAAAAAACATATGTATAGGGGATTAGAAATTATGCAGACAATTACATTGATAGAAGCCACAATCCATTAAAGCTGATCCACCCCCCCAAAAAAATGGAAATAAGTCAAGGGGTATGATTACTTTCTGAAGGCACTGTACTTATCTGATCGAAGTTAGATAAACTGCATCTAAACATGACTATATCCGTGTGACGAAAAAGTGCAGATACAGCACCTGTCAGCCTATCTCTCTCTTTCCTCCTCTTTCAGATTGTTTCAGCTGTCAGAGTTTCCCCTTTTCCATCGCTCTCACTTGGTAGTTATCGGAGCAGACGTTAGGTTAATGGACGAAGTTACTGGCCGGACTTCTAAAGCCAGTCAGCCTCGGTGACCTCTGACCTGGCCTTTCCATCTTTTTAAAAGAGGGTCAGCGAGATAAGCCGCCCCCTACCAGGCTATTGGGTCTCCCTGAGAGACGCTAGCTCTCCGCGTGATAAGTCCCCACAGGGGTAGGAGGTCACACAAACAGGGCACCCTGACCTCCCGCTTTGTGTATTCCATTTTAGCGCTCTCAGTGCTTTTTTGGTTTTGTTCTCACCTAAGTGCTTTTCAAGTAACCCCTTTTCCATTGGCTGGAATTCTTCACAATTTCCCCTTGCAGGAACACAAAACACCAAAGAAGATGTTGTATAAACATTAGTCAGTTAGATGAAAGAGTGGCAGAGGAGGAAAATGGAGGGATAATTGGTCCCGGGACTGGAGAAAACAAAGGCCCCAGTAAAAGTGACCGCACACAAACATCCAGTGAGATAATGCACCCCGTCTGCTTTCTTATAGACCAGGGTCTATTTTTACTGTTCGTGAAAAAAGTTTCTCAAACCTTACATTAGAGATAGCTGCGTGGAGAAGGAGGGCAAGTACGTAGTGCTGAACAGTTGCTGTCTGCTTTACACAGTCTGTGTCGCGCCACTGAGGAGAGAATACTGAAACTGTCACAATGTCTGTGCCTGTGCCTGTGTCTGTACAGTATATGAGAGCGGGAGAGAGAGAGTGTGAGAGGGCGAGAGAGAGTGTGAGTGGAGAGCGCGAGTGGGTCAGACATTGGGACAGGGTGAGAACAAGCAAGGATGTGCCTTCTGAACAATCAAGCTTTGATCCAGTCACAGAGCAGTCTGGGAGGAATTCATTGTTGGTCTCTTAGCAGCTTAACCTCTATTATTCATACGGTGCTGTAACTTATAGGGAGGGATCATAATTATGATTAGTCTATTTAATATGAATACTGGAGTAGCAGCCCAAGTGACCACAAATACAAATACATATAAAAGTCAGGAGCTGGACCACAGGGAGGGAAACACTAGTAAACACAGAGACTGTGGGAGGACAGGCATGGAAGAGACCAGAAGACAAGACTCAGGGCCACTCCACAAAACCACAACAGAAGATGCCGAAAAGTTTATATGCTGTTTAATTGACCCTTAATGGCCCCATGAATGCCCGTAGACACAATAGAAAATGTAAAATGAATGTTCAACGTGTGCTCTGAAATAGAAAGCTTTGAAAATGACCTCACCTACATTATCTGCTTTAGCGAGGTAAATTAGCCCGTGTTAGTGGTGGGAATGTGGGAAAAGAACATTCAGAGTGGATCAACATGATAATATTGTACTTCAAGACACAGTTTACGACCATTACTTGGTAATGTCCACCCTTGTTATGATCACAAGCCTCTGGGGTGGATGCTGTGAAACTCCTTCCAAAACCAATGCTCCAGAGAGTCTCCTCCATACCATTTCAGAATTATATCATTATTTCTTAGAGAGTGAGGGTGAATTTATGGTTGGACCAGGGGTAGAAACAGTAGCTGTCAAAGCTTTGTGGGTAAGTCCCACGAGACAATGATGTCTCTCTAAGTGTCATGTTATTTCTAAAGACTACTTCTCTCTGTAGGGTTCATACTGAAGTCTATACTGGCGTTGTGCCATATACCAGTGTGTGTGCTGCATTGTGAGTGGGTAGTGCTGTGTGAAACCTGGTGGACTGAGTGAGTTGGCAAGGTATAGCCAAGACAAACGTGCCATTCTGGTGCCAGCCAAGGAGCCTCAGACAAGAACTGGATAGTTTGAAAATAGAATGAAAGATCCCAGATTAAATAGTTATGTGGTCCAAAAATAAAACGCTGGGATATTAATTTACTGTCTATTAATCACTCTGATCTTATGTAACAAAGTATTTTTGGGCCTGGCCAAATTTTCCTATGCTGGTCATTGGTTATTTTGGTCTGCTGTATTTTTGTCTGGGGATTTATTTGACAGTAATACACTTTATTTATCTTTCTCTATCCTCAGCTAGGAAGAAGCTGATAAATCAGATGACCTGGGTGGAAGTGTCTGTGGAGGGTGCTACCACGCCCCACCCCATGCTGGCCACATCCGCCATTGGTCCCACCACAGCTCTCTCTCCCCTGGACAGAGGCAGCAATACTCAGACCCCAAGTTTTGAACCTGTTTCAGAGACCGGAGAATCAGCCGAAACAGCGGCCCCTTCATCTATGTTCTCAACCAGCATGGTATCGCCTCGCCCCACCCCGGTAACACATGAAGGCGATCTTGAGGAGGTGACCTGGCCACACACCACTGCCGCTGCAAAACAAGAAGGTGACATTTTCACGACAACATCCTTCCCCGATTACAATGTTGATGACTTTGAGGAAAGCCCAAGCCATGTGGAGTCGTTCCCTCCCCGTGGAGACACGTTCCAAGCTCCACCCACAACAGGAAGTCCACATCCTAGTGAATCTACCTTCCCTGCTCCCCCTCAGGCCACTGCAGTCGTCCAGGTAGACGATGCCACACCTGAAGTGTCCGTAGATACCGCCGTGGCCCAGCCATCGAGCACAGGGTCTGGGGAGAGATTGGCTGAGCCCACAGAAGAACCAGAGAATCACAATGTGATAGAAGTGGGCACAGTTCAGCCTGACATTCTTCTAGAGGCCTCTCCAAGCACAGAACCCATGTTTGCTCACGGAAACACAGAGGAAACCACCCTGGAAGGGATCACTGCAGAGATGACCTCTGACCTGATAGACGCCCAATCAGTTTCGACAACCCAACCAACTGAACCAATCACCACTGAGAAAACTAAAGATGCACCTGTTAGTACTGAGGACACTACATATGAGTCCAGTCTACATGTAACTGAACAGCCCTCCACTCTTGAAACCGCAGACGATTCCACAATGGTGATGGCCTCCGCCACTCAAGATGCGTCTGTACGTGGAACTGCCACTGCCCCGCCCACAACAGCAGAGGTCCTTGGGGGATCCCCTAATGCAGTCATCACTGAAACTACCCCACCCACAATATCCACTGTCACTCCCAGTCTGGTTGTGACCTTATTCACTGAAGATGTGGAGGGCAGTGGAATGGGTCCCGAAACCATCGCTGACCTGGGCTCCACTGCTGCGGTCACCTTGCCACCTACACCAAGGGCATCATCTACAGTGGCAGTAAACACTGAGGACAGAAGCACACTTAGCCCCCACACTGATTCACACAGTCCCGCTGGCACGACAGTGTACCCAGAAAGAGAGCCATACTCTGAGGAGGGCCTTCATTCAACGACCCCCTCCCCAGGCTATGTTGATGAGATTGGAACTGCAGGATTTGTAGAGGGTACCCCACCCGTTCCGCCAACCCAAGCGGTGCATGACGATCCCTCAACAAGCACCTCTACCACCACTGTCATGGATGAAACAACCATGATTACCACCATCGTGTGTGATACAGAGCCCAACACCGGCATGGAGACCACTACCCCAACACAATCAGGAGCTACAAGACCAGCAATACCAACAAAGTCATCATCAAAGCCTTTAGATGGCTCAGCAACTGATGCCCCGACCACACCCTCATCCCAATACTCAATCATACAAGTTATCACTCACCCGGCTGAGACAGAAGGTGCTTCTAAAGCTGAGCCCACACAGAAACCTCTTCCTCGTGATTTAGAGACACCAGCCATTCTGTACAAGGAGGATGCGAGTCAAACACAGGACCCACCAAGTGTTTCCACAACCACCACTTCACATAAAACCGTGACCTCTAAGGAACCTTCCTCAGTGAATCCAACAGCAGCCGCCATTCTCATCGGCAGTGAGACGTCAGCTGAGGATGTGAGCTCAGGTGATCAGGTCATTGAAGAGTCCACCACTCACTTTCCTGAGTCCCTCAGTGAAACCTTGACTGAAGGCCAGGACACCACCACAGACATCGATAGAGAGTTCTTCTCATTTGCTCCCTTGACCTCCACCAGCGCTCCAGCCACTGTGGGCCCAGATGGACTCCCCATCCAAGTCATCAACATCAATGCCGACGAGCAGAAGCAAAACGAGTCAGGTAAGAAGAATACCTCTTGTTCACTATATTCCATTAAGTGCATTGTTATGGTTATATGATATAGGCTAGACATTTGAGGTAAACGTTGCTCTGTAACAATTCAGGGTTCGGTGACCTATGTAAAGTTTGTTATATAAAGGTCAAACTACAAGTAGCTCTCCAGATGATGTCTCTTTTCCTGACAGTAATCTTGTCCGCATGAGTTAATTGCGGTAGATAAAGTTTGCTGTACGTCACCTGGAAAGACCAGTACTTCCTGTAATAGGATTAGGCCTACTACATAGTAATGTGGTGCGTAAGGACTAGTTCCTCAGATCAGCCCATGCCTGGTATCCTTTATGTCTGCTCTGGTAGGAGGTCAGATGTGTTAGACTACTGTTACTGGGGTGCGATATCAACTTGATCACTTGCAAACTGTTGACTTGCTAAAAAGCTTCTGAAAACATAAGCACAGTACATGTTTTGGTTTTACTGTGGAGAACCGCTCTTTATGTTTTGGCCTAGGCCCTATGTGACAGAGAGTGGTTGTCTGTAACGTAGGCATGTGTTAACACTTATAGCATACTGTGCCGTTGCTCTCTGTCGATGCACATGAATGTACAGTCGAGGGTTTTTTGGCAGATACAGTAAAACCATGTGCTGTCCAGGGTCCTGAAGTGGGGGTTTTGACTCTCAGCCAAGGAGAATGCATGTGCTGCTCTCTCTCCCTCTCACACACAGACATACGCATAGCGGCGTTGCTACATCAGCATCTGGTTTGGTTGTTGTTAATTTTAGTACCTTTATGGAACATCTCTCATCAGGATTTTACCACCTTCAAAGCTTACATCAACCATCATTTTAGCAATAATGTTTATAGTTTTTTGGCTTTGCAAATGGTGAAGCTGTCCGCTTTTGGAATATGCTAACAGTATTCTGATTTAGCATGGGTGCTAACTATGCTAGATGATTGAACACATCTTCATGGGTGACAACACAGTTAGCCATCTAGTTTATCATGTATCTCTACGTATATGGGTGATTCTACAGACATGGTGCAAATTGCATTCCCACCCCCAAAAATATCTAAAAAAGTTCAAGAAAAACGTTCTTTTGGTATTTGCTTTTCATTAGTGAATTGTTGATATAGACCCAAATAGTTTTGCATGTCAGCAATCATGTTTTTAAGATATATCACTTTTAAAGTACAGAAATACAGCCGATATGATTGTCATTACCGAAACAAAACATTAAAATACTGTGGAATTAATGTGCCATGAGCGAAAAGTTTGCCTTTTTACAACCAAATCTCTGTCTTTTATGTAAATGGAATGTTACAGTGCATTTGGAAGGTATTCAGACCCCTTCACTTTTTCCACATTGTTACGTTACAGCCTTATTCTAAAATTGATTAAATAAAAAAAGGGCCTCATCAATCTACACACAATACCCCATAATGACAAAACCAAAACAGGTTTTAGAAATGTTTGCAAAAGTACAAATAATAAAAAAAGGCCATTCCTAGAGCTGGCCGCCTGGCCAGACAGAGCAATCGGGGGAGAAGGGCCTTGGTCAGCTAGGTGACAGGGCTCTAGTGTTCTTCTGTGGAGATGGGAGAAACTTACAGAAGGACAACCATCTCTGCAGCACTCCACCAATCAGGCCTTTATGGTAGACTGGCCAGACGGAAGCCACTCCTCAGTAAAAGGCACATGACAGCCTGCTTGAAGTTTGTCAAAAGGCACCTAAAGGACTGATGAAACCAAGATTGAACTCTTTGGCCTGAATGCCAAGAGCTTGAGAGGATCAGCAGAGAAGAATGGGAGAAACTCCCCAAATGCAGGTGTGCCAAGCTTGTAGCGTCATACCCAAGACGACTCAAGACTGTAATCGTTGCCAAAGGTGCTTCAACAAAGTACTGAGTAAAGGGTCTGAATACTTACGTAAATGTTATATTTTAGTAAAAAAATGGAATATACATTTATAAACATTTTGCTTTCTCATTATGGGTGTAGATTGATGAAGGAAAAAACTATTTTAGAATAGTTTAGAATTTTAGAATAGTGTACAACATCTAAACTGCATCACTATACTGAGAGCTTTCCGTTTCTAAAAGGATGTATTTGGGTGGTTTTAAAGCGTTTGTTCATGTTTTTTCATAGCACCCTTACTGCACAACGAGGATGAGGAAATGAATTGCGGGGTTGGCTAATTTTCTCAAAAAGGATGACAGATAATCCTGAGTGAATCGTGAATAATGATGAGTGAGACAGAGGGTCAAACATCTTACAGCTAAGAAATGCTAGCCTCTCTTGTTATTGGTAATAGCGAGAGGTTAGCATGTCTTGGCGGTATGATTATTGAACCGCTGTAACTTTCTCACTCCATCATTATTAACGATTCATTCAGGATTAGCCACAATCATGGTAGCATCCACATCAATGTAGAAGTGTTTAGAAACATTATATTCTTATTTTCAATAAAAGTGACTTCAAAATGACACAGTACATTATTTACATCGGGCACAAATCATCTGAAACACAAGCAAAACTACCTGCAAATGCATCCAACACATTTGTAGTCACAAGCTTGATGTAGTCATTGCGTGCTAGCAATATCGGACCAAATACCAATTTTGACTAATCTATTTATAAGAATCTTTAGGGGTGTCAATAACTTTGAGAAAAAAGTATTAATTGTTAAACAAAATCTCTGAGCAATTGTATTCATGTCATATAATTTCCCTATTTTTTGGAGCAAACAAAACACACGTAGCTCAGTATATGAGCTATTTATTTTATACAGTCATTATTGCTCATCTTTATCAAGGGTTTTAATCATTTCAAACACCACTGGACATCCATCATTTCCATAATTGAATCACACAATTCAAAAACCCATTTCATAGAGAATTTTACAAACTGGACTATACTGTATGTAGCAACTTACTTTGAAGAGATGGTGATTGGGTCTAAATATGTGTTTGGTGTTTCTAAAATCGGTGTACTTGTCTTCAACTGTCATTTTCCGAAAGTCTCTTCCCACACCCTCTCCCCACATGCCCACACATTGTTTTCAGCTTCAGACGCATCTGCATTCACCAAATTGTGTGTGGTTATCCTTAGACATAATCTCCAGACGTGCATAGAGAATTGTTGATATGTTGTCCAAAACATTTAGGGGTTTGACATTTTTCTTCTAAAAGATACACCAAAAATGCATTTTACGTACCTTTCTTTAGTATTTTACTGCTGGAAAGATGAAAAAAGTATTTATCCACAATCTGCTATGTATACATTCAGTCCTAGAGTATCTTGACAAAATGAAACCAAAATATTTAGGCTGACTTCATCCAGTGTCCAGAATGTTTTTGTTGTTGTTGTGTGATATACAAATATGCACATATTTAATGAGGAGTCACATCATTTGCATATTTTCATACAATATTTCAAATGGATTGTAATACAAAAAAGTTACAATTTGTGTCCATATTCAACTGGTAAAGGTTGATTGCGATGTGATTAAGGGAGAAAAAATTACCTTATTAGGGTGTGTTGTCTGGCCTTAATTAAAATCATCACAACATTTTACTCTATATAGGCCACTTTAGCGTATTCTTTTTTAATACCTTAGACCAAGCAAGAATCATGTCGGCTATTTAAAAAGACCCTTCGAAAATGACAGGAGAAAAGCCCCTGAGTATCAGCCTATTGTCAGATTTTTACATGATCATACACTGTAGCTATAAAGCGCAAAAAACAAATAAATAGCATGACTTCCAATCAAGTCGTTGGATTAAATAAGAGTAAACAGGTATATATTCCATGTCCACCCTTTCCATGTCCACCCGTCCCCTGTCAAGGGACCTCTTGCGAAACCTGTTTTTTGTTATTGTTTTCCTATCCCCCCTAGCTAGCTAGCGAATTCCTCTGTGGGTCCTCTCTCCCACATCCGTTGACAGACTGCAGCTTAGTGCCTGGACCACCTCAACTCGGTCAGTCAGTCCAGCTGAACAGATGTGCAGACAGACATGGGGGTCATAGGGAAATAAACACTGAATGAAAAATGAAAAAGGCCACAATCTCTCGGCATGCAGCTGTTTATTGTATTAACAGGTCTTGTGGTCAGCATAACAGTGAGGCCTCCGGAACCTCAGTGATGTCAATTATGGCTTAGGCTTACTCCCCCCACTGTTCTTTCTCGCTGTCTCTGGTATTCTCCTTCATGGAGGCAGCCGCAATGGTGTAAGACAATGGAATGCGGTGTGTTGAGTTCCACAACTCACCTCACGGTCAATCGGCCAGCGGAGAGATTACTGAACAGGAGTGTCTTACAACTTAGTAGGCAGGTTATTGGTTGGATGATGGTTGCTCAGAGTGGCAGTGTGTCTCAGGCTAAATTACTCATGATTGTTGAGTAATGCTGGGGTATAGGTAGGATAGCGTAATTATAATATTTCACCATGAGTCGTAATGCCACTGTTCAGAGTAAGGCAAGTCGTTTCTCCTGAAGTGGCCTTTTAACTTGTGTCAGTATCCTTACCTCACCCACTTCACATTACAGTATATGGGAATGTTTTATACTTTTGCCCTTAAGTCAGAGGATATGGCTGGTCTTGAAGAAAGTCGCGGTAGAGAAATATGAGGAGAGAAGGGATACATGCACACACATGGTTTCCAGCATGGCAATCATGTTGTGACTGTGAGCATCCAACCAGAGCTATGCACTCAAGCGTTCCTGACCTAATGTGGTGCTACACTAATTGTAAATGAGTCTGGTGTTCTTGCACAGTGGTACAAGACACACATGGTTTGGTACTGCCATGGAGCCTGGGTACTGGTGATCTGGACTCCCTCTCCCTCTGAGTGCAGGCCTGCTGGTGCAACCTGGGGAGAGAGCCAAAGCTGTGTGCAGAGGAGCCACACCAAGGGCCAAGGCCACACCCTCTGTGTGTGTGTATGTGTAACTCCCTCTGCCAGCCTGGCAGCAAAGGAGGAGGCTTGGCAGCCTACCTGACTAAGCACAGATGCCTGTCATCACACTGCAGCCTGAACACCAACTCAATATTCTAGAAGACTGCTGTGTGTACTCGTACACGTTTTGTACTATGATAAACATTTTAAGGCAAAGTCTCCCCTCTCTGTGCAGCCAGGCCACCTGTGATACAAGTCAGTATTCGACATCCATCCATGTCTGAGGACGTCGGGAGAAGACGTGGAAACCGGCCACTAGGGGCAACAGTGAGCGCTGTTACCTTCAAGTAGGATTCAGGCTTTGCAAGGGCATTGTGAGCAGGGAGAAACATGGATGCATGTCTAATTCTGACATGGGACTGCGGAAGTTAGTTGCTCTGTAAGGACAGCTGAGCAGCTGGTGTTGTGGTGGCCTGACTAGAGAGGGAGATTATGGGTGTTTTAGTGCCACATTGTTTGGTGCAACCAGGACCTTCACCGAAGAAACCCCTGGTTTATGGAAATTGGCCTCTGAAAGATATTGTCCCGTTTTGTACACTCACTGGAGTCATAGTAAACAAAGGGCTTGAGAAGTTAGAATAATCATTCACATCTCCCAGTTGAGAATGAACAAACAGATTCCATAAGTGCACATTGGTATTTGTCCACTTATAATTTGACCTTCAAGTTTTAGTGTGTGGTCCAACCTTATTATGTGCTATCCAGTGCAAAATGATTCCTTCAAAGCAACCACATTACCTACCTGCCCATTGAATTGCAGTAATGAGATACACAAGGCCCTGTGGGGCTGGTGAGTTGTGTTGCTGAGTTCATGATTTGCACACAACAGAGCGTTTGTGCCTGTCCTCAGCATGGAGCACTGCTCTTCCTCCAGAGCCACCGCTGGCCTGGGTTTATGTGGGCGTCTGGTTTTATTTGAACAGATTCGTAATACGGCACCAGGAGCTTGGGCACCGGCCACTGAGCAACTGAGGCTGGAAGGGACAGGAGGGAAGCGGGGAGCCATGGCAATTGTGGTGGTGGGGAGTAGAAAGGGGAGGGGAGTGGTTGTGAGTTGGGGCTGTCGAGTGAGGTAAGGTGCGGTGATTAAATAGGGGGGTTGTGTGTGTGTGTGTGTGTGTGTGTGTGTTTGTGTGTGTGTGTGTGTGTGTGTGTGTGTGTGTGTGTGTGTGTGTGTGTGTGTGTGTGTGTGTGTGTGTGTGTGTGTGTGTGTGTGTGTGTGTGTGTGTGTGTGTGTGTGTGTGTGTGTGTGTGTGTGTGTGAGGGGTTGGGTTATTGCTCTCTTGTGTTCCCAGGCTCCACTGGCCTTAAACAGGTGTCAGACTCCTGCAGGTGTTCTCTCTCCCAGCCACTAATCTAGCTGAGCCACAGCTTGTGGGAAACTCCACTTTTCAGATGGGGGAGAGAGAGATGGATGGAGGAGGAGTGAATAGTGAATGAATAACCATTATCCCCTACCCTGGCGTTGGTTGGATTGCAAGTCACAAGCCAAAGAATGCAGAGCTGTTCACTATAACAGAGAGACCACAACACTGCCCTGTGTTAAGCCATTTGCCACCTGCTTTATAGCTAGTTTTAGTTTTGTCAGATCAGGGAGTGAAGCACAAAGTTTGTTAAACATTTTGGAGGAGAAGAAAAAAAAACAGGATTGTGCGCCTCGAGGGGACTCGTGAACTCTTATTTTCCAAAGGCTTTAGGCAGTTGTGTGGGCCGATCTTCGGATGTTGCGCACGTTCCTCTCCAGGGAAACACTGACATCCAGTGGATCTGCTCAGGGCAGGAACAGGATGTCTATCTTTGCTCAGGGCCTAAGCTAACTTGGGGTCTGAGAGGGACCTTTCAGCCAAAAGGGCAGGGGCTTAATAAGGTCAGTGTTACACCGAGCATACAGCACATTCGGAAAGTATTCAGACCCCTTGATTTTTTTCCACATTTTGCTATGTTATAGCCTTATTCTAAAATGTATTTAATTGTTTTTTCCCTCATCAATCTACACACTACCCCATAAAGACAAAGCAAAAACAGGTTATTATACATTTTTGCAGTATTAAAAAAAACTGAAATATCACATTTACATAAGTACTCAGACACTTTACTCAGTGTACTTTGTTGAAGCACCTTTGGCAGCTTTTACAACCTCGAGTCAGCTTGGGTATGACGTTACAAGCTTGGCATACCTGCATTTGGGGAGTTTCTCCCATTCTTCTCTGCAGATCCTCCCAAGCTCTGTCAGGATGGATGGGGAGTGTTACTGCACAGCTATTTTCAGGTCTATCCAGAGATGTTGGATTGGGTTCAAATCCAGTCTCTGGCTGGGCCACTCAAAGACATTCAGAGACTTGTCCCGAAGCCACTCCTGAATTGTCTTGGCTTTGTGCTTAGGGTCGTTGTCCTTGTTGGAAGGTGAACCTTTACCTCAGTCTGAGATCTTGAGTGCTCTGGAGCAGGTTTTCATCAAGAGATCCTTGATGAAAACCTCTGTACTTTGCTCCGTTCATCTGTCTCTCAATCCTGAGTAGTCTCCCAGTCCCTGCATTTGAAAAACATCCCCACAGCATGATGCTGCCACCACCATGCTTCACCGTAGGGATGGTACCAGGTTTCCTCCAAACAGGACGCTTGGCATTCAGGCCAAAAAGTTCAATCTTGGTTTCATCAGACCAGAGAATCTTGTTTCTCATGGTCTAAGAGTCCTTTAGGTGCCTTTTGGCAAACTTCAAGTGGGGTGTCATTTCGTCTGGCCACTGTACCATAAAGGCCTGATTGGTGGAGTGCTGCAGAGATAGTTGTCCTTCTGGAAGGTTCTCCCATCTCCACAGAGGAACTTTGGAGCTCACTGACCAAGGCCCTTCTCCCCCGATTGCTCAGTTAGGCCGGGCGGCCAGCTCTAGGAATGGTCTTGGTGGTTCCAAACTTCTTCCATTTAAGAATGATGGAGCCCACTGTGTTCTTGGGGACCTTCAATGCTGCAGACATTTTTTGGTACCCTTCCCCAGATCTGTGCCTCGACACAATTCTGTCTCGGAGCTCTACGGACAATTCCTTCGACCTCGTGGCTTGGTTTTTGCTCTGACATGCACTGTCAACTGTGAGACCTTATATAGACAGGTGTGTTCCTTTCCAAATCATGTCCAGTCAATTGAATTGTCCACAGGTGGACTCCAATCACGTTGTAGGAACATCTCTAGGATGACAATGGAAACAGAGTGCACCTGAGCTCAATTTCGAGTCTCATAGCAAAGGGTCTGAGTATTTCTTTTTTGCAAAAATGTGTAAAAGACTGTTTTCGCTTTGTCATTATGGGGTATTGTGTGTGAGGATTTTTTATTTATTTAATCCATTTTAGAATAAGCCTGTAACATAACAAAATGTGTAAAAATGGAAGGTGCCTGAATACTTTCCGAATGCACTGTATGCAATCAGTGTTCAAAACATTAGGAACACCTACCTATAATTAAGTTGCACCCCCTTTTGCCCTCAGAACGACCTCACTTCATATGGGCATGGACTCTACAAGGTCTCGGAAGCACTCCAGAGGGATGCTGGCCTGTGTTGACTCCAATACTTCCTACAGTTGTGTCAAGTTGCCTGGATGTCCTGTGGGTGGTGGATCATTCTTGATAATTACGGGAAACTGTTGAGCATGAAAAACCCAGCAGCGTTGTAGTTTTTGACACACTCAAATCGGTGCACCTGGCACCTACTACCATACCCCGTTCAAAGGCACTTAAATCTTTTGTCTTGCCCATTCACCCTCTGAATGGCACACATCCATAATCCATGTCTCAATTGTCTCAAGGCTTAAAAATCCTTCTTTAACCTGTCTCCTCCCCTTCATCTACACCAATTAAAGGGGATTCAACAAGTGAAATCAATACGGGATCATCACTTTCACCTGGATTCACCTGGTCAGACTACAGTATGTCATTAAAAGAGCAGGTGTTCCTAATTAATTTGTACACTCAGTGTATATGGATGAATAATGCTCCCCGTAAGAGCCTGATTGAAGCATCAGTGCCAAACAATGTGAGGTTGGCCAGATGACATCACGTTCATTCGTGAAGCATGTCACTCGGTGTGCTTTCCAAACCAAGTTTGGAGTTTTTATAAGACCTGTGACGCAACAATGATGAACCCAGAACGGCCAATGATGTTCCGCAAAGATGCAGCGCCGCTGTTAAAATGGCAACATTTGTCAAGATTAGGAAAAGTCTACATCATGAAACAATGATAATAATGTTTTGATTATTTGTAGGCTGACCTTTATTGTAAGACACTTTCTGCTTGGACAATTCAATTCACTCGTCCTCCTGTGCTGTCTTGGTCATGAAGATGCTGTGGCCATCTAAAATCATTAAGTCATACGCACATAACAGGGACAAGATGTTGAGCTCTACTTCGTGCAGAATTTAGCCACTTTTTGACCCCCCCACACCGATGACCTAGGCCTATGTTATCATACAGGTATTCAGGTCCATTGTTATTGTAAAGCGTTGAGCTGACTAGAGTTAATTAAACTGCAGGAGGTAAGGACAAACATGGGATTGATTTGTTGTATTTGGATTACCGCTAAGTACAGCTTCAGGGCAATGAACACTGACAGAACTGTGGAGGTTGGGAAAATACCTTTCAATTCATGTATTCATAGGACTGTCTTATCTCACAAAATCAAATGTATTCATCTTTAGATAATCCATGCTATATTTAACATTTCAATTAGTTTTGAATCATGGTGATGCTCGGACTTCCTAGTGTTGATATCACACATTCGCAAAGAAATCAATACTATTTTGTTTAGGAAGGTCATAAACAACATGACACCGGTCAATTTATTTAAAGAGAACAGAATAGCACGTTTTGAGTAGTATTTATCTGTGCTTAGTTGGCAATCTATGGCTGCTCCATGCCAATGAAATCATCTTGTTCATTTAGCAGACATCACAGGCCCTGCCCTAACACAGTCAACACACATATATTTTACAGTAAGAATATAAGAGAAGAAAATAGAAAGGATATTTCTTCCCAAATGGCTATTGCTGATTGTCACCAGTAGCTTACTCAGATGACAAACACTCACAGGAGCCACAGTTATTCTAGGAAAAAGTGATATATTGAAACAGAGACGATCAGTGTAATCTGTAGAGTTTTTTGACAAAAAGACGTCATTATAAATCTTGGAATATGCTCTTTCTGCAAGCGTATAGCAATCAAAATGTCTGACCTGCATGGACCTCTGTAGGATGATTATAGAAGAAGTGCTACTTGTAAGCTCTGTTCCCTTTTTTTGTCAATGTAAGCAGCACTGGTCATCGGTCTCTTCGTTCTCTATTTGACAATTGATAGTATTGTCACCTATCAGACTATTGTGAATTTAACACTGTCTTTAAGCCACATCTATGACTATTATTATATGTGTGAAATTAGTTTCAGTATAGTTTAGGCGTAGTTAAGACAGGCCGGCTCGGTAGGCAACTGTTTTCTTACATTCAGAAAATACACCATCGTCTTATTTGAGTATTTTCCAGTCTATGCTCTTCTGCGTCGTTTAATATATTTTCTGACTGATTGCAATTTACATTTGGTGTGCTAAGGTTTCTTATCACCATTTGTAACAGAATAAATGCATTAATTCAGCAATCATTTATTTATAATGTAATATTTACACAACTAAAATATCAACGGTCAGATTGACCGTCTTTGCCGTTCCAGTAGTTATGGAATGTGAGCGCTCCGAGTGTTTAAATAGTTGAGAATGACCATTTCTGTGTTTAGTATATAGGTGGGATTTCAGGAGGGAAGAAATCAAATCAAAAGTTTAAGAAAAATGTCACAATTCTTAGTTTTGTGCACTGTATCAATCACTTTCATTTAGTAAATAGGAGTAAACGAATGCATTAACTAATGCTAGCCACACTATTGCTCATCATAGTGTCATTGTCATGTATCTCAACTTTTCTCTCCATTTTCCTCTCTCTTTTCAGTGGATATGACTCTGCCGACCTTAGACACTCTGAGTCAGTTCCCTGTGTTCCCAGAGGTGCCTGACCAGGGTCAGTTCCCTGTCATCCCTGTCGTTCCTGACCGGGCCACCCCTTCCCTGGTGGACGGTGAACCTATCCCGGGCAGTGGAGAACCTGACTTCTTCTCCTCTGCTGCCGTCACCATGACTCCAACGCTGATCTTCATCAATGGCAAACACGAGGTGACCCTGGAGCAAGAGAGAAGACAGGTAGAGGAGGAAGCAGGGAGAGGAAGAGGTGACCAGTTTGAGGAGAATGTGACCGCGCTGGGGGGCAGTGAGGAGGAGGTGACCCCCACTGTGTTTGATTACCCTCTGATAGAGATACCTGATACTATACCAGATAAGCCTGATAAGCCTGACCCATTCTCACGTACCCCACTGCCTTTGTCGATGTCCACTCTGGATCACTTTTCTTATGACTATGGGCCTGAGGTGGTTCATGTGGAGTCAACTCCTACCACAACCCCAGAGCAGGTTGAGGGAACCACACAAGGCCGTGTTGTGCAAACAGATGTGACTGCAACCTCTGCACCGGTCACAACAATGGTGGGAACCACTCCATCCAAAACGGAGCAAAGAGCTGAGGGTCTATCATCTGTTTCAGAGACCACAGAGGGACCACGTGACGTCATAACTACACCCACTGAAGCAGTGTCCACTGTTTCATCATCTGGCACAGCAGTGAGCAAAACTTCAGAACAAAGCCAAACAGCTTATGCACCCAAGACTCCTGAGGGAAGCCAACAAATCAGCGCCTCTGTGTATGGCAAAGAGGTGGAGGGGTCAGGGACACAACCGCCAGATGATGACAGGGATGCTGAGGTGAATCAGCCAGAAGGGGAAGAGCCCTCGGTTTCTCCCACAGAAGAAATACACGTGGTCGCTGATGACATTGACACTGCAGACGTAACAAAGAGCACCTCTGCTCTTCCAGATTTTGACATCTCCATTCAAACCCCTCTACTGTCGGTCTCTACGCCCTCTTCTGGAGATGTTGAAGATGTATCAGTGCCAGTGACCATAAGTGACATTGAGGGCACCACCTCAGGCGAGGAGAAAGGATCCACACAGGCCCCACACACTCCTCGGGAACCAGTTAGCATCGCTCTGCCTCCCTCAATGACAAGTGGCCAGACACATTTAGTGGAAACAATCAAGACTGAGGTGATGCCATCCAAAGAGGCAGGCAGCACGGAATCACCTTCAATGATCTCTACCACAGCTGAATCTTTGACAAGCCAGCAAGAGGGAACAACGCTTAGCCTGCCTTCAGTGTCTCCCACGGTGAAATACACTACTGCAACACATGTCATTTCTGTACCAGGGGAGGAGAGCTCAGGAGACCAAACGCTTGAAATGTTCACGATCAGCTCTCCATTATTCAGCACAGAACAGATTTTGTTAGGATCCACAAAAACATCACCAAGAACAAATTCAGCAGACACTACACAACAAGCGACAATGGAAAGAGAGGTAACAGCATTCACCAAAGGCACAACAAACACAGAAAAACCATCAGTTGTTAATGTCGTTGATGAGACTGAGACAAGCTCAGCCTCCACTTCCACAGATAAAGACAGTTCTAAGAGTCCGGTGACATCTCCAATGCCAACCAAAGAATCCCCTGCAACAACTGTCTCTCCAGTATATAGTCCTATTCAGATGGTTAAGACAACCATGGCATCTCTCTTAAACTTAGTCAGCCGATACACCACACAGGACACAATTGGGACAGGTGAGGTACCTAAACTAGAAGACACCATAAGCAAAGAGAAACCTTCACTTACCCCAAATCTGATGGAGGAGGAAAGTGCAGGTGATCCTGATATGTCTCCTAGCATAGCTACTGAAACACACCTCTCTCCTCTTCATACTATAGTCAAAACAGAAGAGGATGTGCCCACGACCTCAACGGCAACCAGTGAGGCTACAGAGCAAACAGAGAAACCCTCAGCTACTCCTGTGACTGATGACACCGAGACTAGCACGACCGTCACTTCGATAGATGAAGAGAGTTCTGGAAAAAAGACAACTCAGATGTCCGCTCAGGAGTCTCCTGTGACAACAGCATTTCCTATGTTCAGCACGGGCAGAAAGGAGGATGATAGATCAACAGTATCATCGAGCATTGAACCCAGTGAAGTGTTTGATGTATCATCAACAGTCTCACCTTCTGCTACTATCAGCACAGGTTTTTCTAGTGGCGCTGCAATGGATACTGCGGTAACAGATGTAAGCTCGACCCTATCCTCTACGGACGAAGTGGCCTCAGGTGACCAGGCAAGTGAGGTTTTCACCGAAGACACTGCAACTGACACAGTGTCTTCTTTGTATAGCCCTGATAAACCAGCAGTTACTATAACGGTGTCACATAAACCTGCAGAGAGTGCAGTCACAGAGCAGGCTGAGAAACTGTCAGGCTCAGAAAAACCGTCATCTTTTCCTGTTACAGAGAAAAGCTCAGTCCTTGATTCCACAGACGAAGAGAGCTCAGGTGATCAGACTCCTGATATGTTCCCCACCGAGTCTACAGCCACAAGTGGCCCTACATTGTTCAGCTCAATCAAAAAGGAGATTGAGATGACTACCACTAAGCAACCTGTAGATATAACAGTCGGAAATGCTTCAAATGAAGACACATCAGTCACAGAAAAGCCCTCCACTGTCCACATAATTGATGAAACAGAGACAAGCTCTGTCCTCTCTTCTACAGACGAAGAGAGCTCGGGTGACCAGGTGCCTGATATGTCTACCAAACACACTCCAACCACCACAGTCTCCTATCTGTTTAGCACTGAGAAACCAAAAGTTGTCATATCTACAACGTCACATGAAACAGAGGAGAGTAAAGCCACAGAAACTTCTGCTACTGATACAGAGACCAGCTCAATCCTCTCTGCAACAGATGAAAAGAGCTCACTTGACCAGCCCTCTGATACGTTTACCAAAGAGCCTGTCATTACAACTGTTTCTTCTGTTTATAGCACAGTCAACGCCGAGCAAATGACAACCACCGCAATGCCAGATTTAATGATCCCAAAAGGAGAAAGTGAAGTTACAGATCAGACTGAGAAACCATCAGACTCAGGAACACCATCAGTTACACCTATCATTGATGATGCAGTGATGAGCACAGTAATCTCCTCTACAGATGAAGAGAGCTCAGGTGACCAGACAAGTGATACCACAGACTCTGTAACTACAACAACCACAGCATATTCTCTGTTTAGTACTGAGAAGCCAAAACATGCAGTGACTACAGCATCACATGAAACTGCAACAGCTGACACTAAGACCACTACTACTACAATTATTTATGTATATAGCACAAAGAAAACAACAATGTCACAAGACACTGCAACAGTGGAGACTGTCGCAGCAGTCACAGAGAGGCACACAAACGCAGAAAAACCTTCAGGTACCCCTGTTACTGGTCACACAGAGACAAGCTCAGTCATCTCCTCTACTGGTGAGGAGAGTGCTGATGTTCAGACAATTGCATCAGTACTTACCATTACAGATGGGGAGAGCTCAGGCGATCAGACCCCTGATATTTTTACCAAAGACACTGCAACTACCACAGTGTCCTCTCTATTCAGTACGGAGAAACTAGGGTTTGTAGGGATTACAGCGTCATATAAAACTGCAACAGAATCATCCCAAGAATCATCTATGAGTCCCGTAGTTACCCTCATGGATCAGACTTGGGAACCGATGGGGACATCGGCTACAGTGATCGACACCTCACAGGAAGTATTACCTGAGATAACAGAATCTAAACCAACCAAAGAAACAGGAAGGACATCAGGTGTTCCCATTATTGATGGCACAGAGTCAAGCTCAATCCTTGATATGTTTACCAAAGCCACTGCAACCACCAACGTATTCTCTCTGTTCGGTACAGAGACACTAGGGCATGTAGGGATGACATTGTCACATGAAACTGCAACAGGTGAGACATCAAAGGTGGCAATATCTGCAGCATATTCTTTGTATAGCACTGAGAAACCTACAACAGTTTCACGAGAAACTGCAACAGCAGAGAGTGGAAAGACCACTACAACTGAAGCAACATCTCTCTACAGCACAGAGAAAACTGCAGAAAGTACAGCCACAGATAAACCTTCAGTTACTTCTGTTTCTGATGGCACAGAAACAACTTCCTCTTTAACCACTACAGATGAAGAGAGTTCAGGTGACAAAGCAAGTGAGATTTTTACAAAGACTTCTTCCGTGACACCTGCGTCTTTTTTGTACAGAACAGAAGCAACGAGTTTAGTTTCCATTACTGTCACATCATCCACGTTGCCAGATATTATTGAAGTGGTGGACTATGACACTAGCGAAGAGCTTTCACTTCTTGAATCTATACTTTCCGCTGTTCAAACAACCACAAAAGCTGAGGGAGATCCTACAACAGTCAGCACCACCCCTGTTACAAGTTCAGTCCTCACCTCCACAGAAGAAGAGAGCTCAGGTGATCAGACACCTGGTATGCTTACCAAAGACACCACAACTACCAGAGTGTATTCTCTGTTCGGCGCTGAGAAACCAGTACATGTAACGACTTCAGTATCAAAGGAAACTGCAACAGCTGAGATTTCAAATATTACAATCTCTGTAACTTCTTCTCTGTATAACACCGAGAAACCTTCACCAATATCAGAAAAAACTGCAACAGCAGAGAGTGGAAAGATCACTACAACCACAGCAACTTCTCAGTACAGCACAGAAAGAATTGCAGAAAGTACAGTCACAGGAAAACTTCCAGGTTATCCTGTTTCTGATGGCACCGAAACAACTTCCTCTTCATCCACTACAGAGAACTCAGGTGACCAGACTCCTAATATATTCCCCACAAAAAGTGCTTCAAGCACAATCAAAACAGAGCTGGAAACAACCACAACACAGCCTGATACAGAGACAACAGTGATAGTGAAAACAGGACGAGTAACTCCAGTTATTGATGATGCAGAGGCGAGTTCAGCCGTCAGGTCTATAGATAAAGAGACATCTGAGATGTCCACCAAAGAGACTCCAGTGACAACAGCGTATCCAATGTACACTACTGTTCAGATGATCAAGACAACCATGCCCTCTCTATCAGACTCAGTCAGCAGATACACAACACAGGGAGCTATTGTGATAAGTGGTGTGACTGAGCAGAAAGTAGAAACCTCAAGCAAAGATACACTCTCAGTTACTCCTGGTATGGCAGTCACTACTATTGCATCTCCAGTAATAACTTCTACAGATGAAGAGACCTCAGGTAAACAGACCCATGACATGTTCACCGGTGTGACTTCTGCAACAAAAGCCTCTCTTCTGTTCAGCACAGTCAAAATGAAGGATGAAACGTCTTCTAAGTCAACATCTATTCCTATTAGGGATGATGCAGAGACAAGATTCACATCAGTAGAAGAAGAGAGTCCAGTCAGTCAGACAACTGAGGTGTTCACCGGTTTGGCTCCTGTAACAACTGCACCTCCTAAGTTCAGCCCAGTCACAATGAGGGATGAGGTGTCCACTAAATCAACAACCGTTGGACCCGGTGGACATGCTAATGGGGCATCAACAGTGTCACCTTTTGGGTCCCCGGCCGAAGCAGGTACTGCCGCAGCTTCTTTGGATGTTACCACAAAGACAACAACTGTCCACCCATCAGTCACTGCAAGTGTCGAAAAAACAACAGGTTTAATTTATACCCTCACAGAGGAGGGCTCAGCGGACACAACTGAAATCTTTACCCAAGAATCACCAATGACTCCCGTGGTTACCCTGATAGGTCAGACATGGGAATCAATGGGGACATCAGCTACAGTGATCGGCACCTCACAGGAAGCATTAACTGAGATAACAGAATCTGAACCGACTAGACAAACAGGGAAGACATCAGGTGTTTCCAACATTGGCGATGCAGAGACAAGCTCAATCCTTGATACTTTTACCAAAGAAATTGCAACTACGACAGTCTCCTCTCTATTCAGTACAGAGAAACCGAGCCAAACAGTGTCTACGTCGTCACATGAATCTGCAACAGCTGAGACTTCAAAGACGGCTCTTGCTGCAGCTTCATCTCTATATAGCACAGAGAAACCAGGACAAGTAACAGAAAACAATGTTGTTACCCATATTACTGGTGACACAGAATCAAGTTCAGTCCTCATCTCTACAGATGAAGAAAGCTCAGATGACCAGACAACTGAAATATTTACCAATACATCTTCCTTAGCACCTACATCTTCTTTGTACAGCACAGAAGCAACACATTTTGCTTCCATTACTGTCACATCATCCACTTCACCAGAAATTTATGAAGATGTGGACTATGACATACGAGTAGAGCCTCCACTCGTTGAAACTATACCATTTACCATTCAAACAACCACAAAACCTGAGGGAGAACCTATAATCATCAGCACTACCCCTGACACAAGTTCAGTCCTCATTTCCAAAGACGAAGAGAGCTCAGGTGACCAGAACCCTGATATTTTTACCAAAGACACTGCAACCACCACAGAGTCCTCTCTATTCAGCACTGAGAAACCAGGACAATTAGTAACTACAGCATTCCATGAAACTGCAACCTCTGAGACTTCAAAGAATACAATCATCACAGCTTCTTCTCTGTTTAGCACTGAGAAACCTACCACAGCGTCACAGGAAACTGCAACAGCAGAGAGTGAAAAGACTGCCACAACTACAGCAACGTCTCTGTTCATCACTGAGAAACCGGAACAAGGAGTGACTACAGCATCCCTTGAAACTGCAACAGCTGAGACTTCAAAGATTACAATCATTGCAGCTTCTTCCCTGTATAGCGCTGAGAAACCTACAACGGCGTCACGGGGAACTGCATCAGCAGAGAGTGAAAAGACATCTGCGACTTCCCTCTTCAGCACTGAGAAACCAGGACATGTAATGACTTCAGCGTCACAGGAAACTGCAACAGCAGAATGTAAAGTGATTGCTACTGCTACTAGAGTTTCTTCTCTACGTAGCACAGGTACCATTGCTCATGTTGAGAGTACCATCCCAGAGGAGATCTCAGGAGTTCAGACTCCCGATATGTTTACTGCACAGTCAGATGCAACACCTCTTCTTCCAGTGTATAGTACAGTTGGAACAGAACAGTCAGAAGAACCAACAGGCTCAGAAATGTCATCAGCTGTTTTCGTCATTGATGAAACAGAGACAATAGCCGTCCTCACTTCAGAAGAGGATATAAACTCAAGTGGTGCAACAACTGAGATTCTCACCAAGGAATCTGTTGCAACAACTGCATTCCCATCAGAGTCAGTTAGTGCGTACACTACATCAAGACCAACAGTGACCTCAACAGAAGAAGACAGGTCTGGTGACCAGACCCCTGATATGTTTAGCAAGGTGCAAGCTACGATAATTGAGTTTGTCAGTAGTTATCCCACTCCTCATACATCAACTGGACAGGTGACAGAACAAACCGGGGCCTCAACACAGGTTACTCACAACACCTCTACACCCATAGACATGGAGAGATTTGGAATCACAACTACAGAGGATGACCAAGAGACAACTCAGCCAGAGGGTTCAGGTGAAGCGGTACCAATGGAGACCTCCACTAATCCACAGGACCAGTTCACTGTAGCCACAGATGAGACAGAGAGTACATCTGATGAGCCAAGTGTTGCATCCTCAACACGGTCTACACAGATCAGCCAAGCATCTATGTCAACCCAATATCCTGTCTCCACTAGCACAGCTGAGACAATACAATCAGCCACTGCTTCATTGTCTGAGCAGGGAAGTGGAGACTTCACAGAACCCTCTACTTCAGAAAGTGAGGGCAAAGAGGATGAGAGTTCAGGTGATGACACATCTGCTGTTACAACAGCCCCACTGCATACTACATCATCTTCAACAGACTCAACGGTTACAAAATCAGTAAGCACAGAGGTAACTGATGGAACCAAGGGGGTTGAACAGACAGAAGAACTAACAGGCACCGAGGGACATTCAGCTGGCGCTGACTCACATGTGGCGTCCTCAGTGGTCACATTCACAGATGAAGAGAGCTCAGGCGACCTGACACCTGATATGTTTAACAAGGAATTTGCAACATCACTAGGGTCAGAAGCTGTGATGGCCAAATCTTCCTCCCCAATAATCAGCAGTGACCCCTTCCAAAGCACAACTGTTGGAACAGTCATCACACCCACAGAAGAAATAGATGAAACACCCTCATACACTCCCGCTGCAGACATTGAAACTCTGGAGCTATCTGTGGACCAAACAACTGGACTAGCGAGCACATCAAAACCCTTTGTCACTTCCTTCACTTATGTAGACATGGAGGTCTCTGAAATCTCACCAACAGATGATGCCCAGGAGAAAATCCAAGCAGAAGAGTCAGGTGAGGAGGCACAAGTGCAGAGCACCACTGAACCACAGGACCAGTTCACTGTTGCAACCAATGAGACTGAAACCAGAGAGACTGAAAGCGCACCTGAAACACCTCGTGTTGAATCTTCAACAGAGTTCACACGGTCCCAGAAGTCCACATTAATCCAATCTCCTTCCATGTCAAGCACAGATAATACAACAGAGGCTTCCACAGCCTCTTTCAGAGAGCAGGGTAGTGGGGACTTGACAATAGACTCTACAGCTGAGGCTGAAGGGACGGAGGATGAGAGTTCAGGTGAAGACATCTCTGATGTGTCTACTCAGCAACCTGCAAACACAACTTCTCCTCCCCTGTCGAGGACAGCAACGACAAAGCAGGATTTTAACTCATTTCCTTTCAGCATTGAAACAATCCAAGGAACAGATGTTGAGCTTGATGTAACTATATCATCTGGCACAACTGCAAAGGTTACGCCTAGCAAAGCTCAGGCCCTGGAAAGTGATGTGACAGATAAACCATCAGTTGCTTCCATTTCAGATGTAACGCTCACAGACAAAGCAAGCTCTGGTGACCAGACTCTGGATATGTTTACCAAAGAGTCTGTCACTGCAAAAGCTTATTCCGTATACAGCACAGACAAAACAGAACATGTCACATCCATGACTCGAGTTTCTTCTCTGTTCAGCACTGAGCAACCAGGAAAAGTATTGACAATAAAGTCACATAAAATTGCAATATATGATACTGCAAGGACTGCTACAACTTCTGTTTCTTCTCTATACAGCACAGATAAACCATCAATTGCTTCCATTTCAGATTTAACCTCCACAGATGAAGAAAGCTCTGGTGACCAGACCCCTGACATGTTTACCAAAGACTCTGTAACTACAGTTTCTTACCTGGATAGCACTAAGAAACCTACCACCGCGTCACAGGAAACTGCAACAGCAGAGAGTGAAAAGACTACTACAACTACAGCAACTTCAATGTTCAGCACTGACAAGCCAACACAAATACTGACCACAGCATCACATGAAACAACAGCTGAGACTGCAGGAACTGCTCCAACTTCACCTTCTTCTCCGTGTAGCACTGACAAAACATCAGTTGATTCCATTTCAGATTTAACCTCCAAGGATGAAGAGAGCTCTGGTGACCTTACCCTTGATATGTTCACGCAAGAGTCTGTCACTGCAACTGTTACTTCATTGTACAGCACTGTCAAAGCAGAACAAGTGACAACCACAGCACTGCCATTTGTAATGACCACAGGAGAGAGCGAAGTTACAGAGAAAACATCAGGCTCAGAACAACTTGTTACTACCGTCACTTTCACATCATCCACTTTGCCAGATATTGATGAAGTGGTGGACTATTTACCTTCACCTGTTCAAACTACCACAAAACCTGAGGGAGAATCTACCATATTCAGAGTTTTCCCTAACACAGAGACAAGCTTAGTAGTCTCTTCTACAGATGAAGAAAGCTCAGGTGATCAGACCCATGATATGTTGACCAAAGAGTCTGTCACTGCAACATTGTCCTCTCTTGTCAGTACTGTCGTAACAGAACAAGGAATGACCACACCAATGTCAACAATAATGCAAGCTTCTCAGACTTCCATATCACCTCACTCTGACTACACCACTCCCAAGACAACGGGTGTCGATGACATAACAAAACGGATGGCATTCACAACCAACAAACAACCATCAGCTGAGAGCGACACATTCAGCGAGGCAACAGGCCAAACAGAATCCATTGTGTCAAGCACACCAGGCCCAGATGAGGAAGGTCATATCAGCCCAGACACAGAAACCACCATCTTTCCTGAGGCTACACAGCCCCCTGTTACTGTTACTCTGAGTGATCGTACAACTATGAGTGACCATACAACACACCAATTCCATACAACCAAAAGAGACCATACTACAATGAGAGTCCATACAACGAGTGATCGTTTAACCACTGGAGACCACACTGTAGCAAGGGACCACACCACTGTCAGAGACCATACAACAGTGCCTTTTGGTTCACAGTCACCCATATCCACTGCCATCCCCTCTATTATCTATCAGGGTGTTACTGACCAGCAGGTTATGATCATCACCTCAACCAGCAGCCAAACCAAAACTGACCAGACCCCCACCATGGTGCTGCATGGTACAAAACCACCGACAAGCCCAGTTATCATATTCACAGAAGAGGCCAAAGACGAGGACGAACTGTTCTCCACTGTTGTGGACAGCATGACCACAACCGCTGAGATTATCACTAAAGATGACACAATGATTGACGCTGATACTGTGACAATGGTGGACCCCTCCTCACAATTCCACCCCACCGTCTTTGCAGAGGAAGCAGGGGGAGTCACAGCCCTTACCATGACACCACACTCCTCAATTGCAATGACAGAGGAACCTGAAGGGTCTGGGACCGATTACTACTTGTCTTCCACAATTGACCCACCGAGTCTGGCTACATCACAAATCCCATCAGTCACCTCGGTAAATATATCTGCAGAGGCAAGTGCTGAGACGACAAGCAGCTCTACAAAAGTTGAAGATTCAGAGACTGTAATAACGACCACCACATCATCTATAGAGTATGTTGAGGCATCTAGTTCAGAGGTCATGTCCACTGTAGCTCAAACCACGCAAGCCACAACTGTTTTCACAGAGTCCAGCTCTCAGACGGCCTTCACCACACCATATATATTTGTTAATGAGTTGTCCAGAGATGGTGTCACTGAAGAGGAGTCCAATACAGAGACTAATCCTTCTGCCCCTGTATCATCCCATGCATCAACTCACCCCATAGATGCAAGCACACAGACCACAGTGAGCAGTGAGCATGATGAATTCCTGACAGATGAGATGGAATTATCCACCACCCCTTCTCCTAAGACTATTGATTCTGCAGGAGGAGGCCCATCTGATGAGGATTCTGAAGTGGAGAACACAACAACTTTATCTAGTTCCATGCAAGCCACCGTGGTGTCTACACGTGCTACACAACAGACATCAGTGTCGAATGAGGAAGACAGAGAGACTGTGAAATCAACCAGTCCACTCCCTGTTGATGGGTTTTCAGGGGATGACGACTCTGAAGGCTCTGGAACCTCCGCCTCTGTAGTTGAGACCTCCCAAACCACAACTCCCACCAAAGACACGAGCTCAACAGCTACTAAGAAGGGTGAAGTGACAGAGGTTACAACTCCAGTACCTTCATTCTCAGAGGAGGGCATCTCTGGGGAGGAAATGACAACTTGGACACCCAAACCCTCTGAAACCACATCCTCTCCGTATAGCACAGATAAATCATCAGTAGCTTCCATTTCCGATTTAACCTCTACAGATGAAGAAAGCTCTGGTGACCAGATCCCTGATATGTTTACCAAAGACTCTGTAACTACAGCTTCTTACCTGGATAGCACTAAGAAACCTACCACAGCGTCACAGGAAACTGCAACAGCAGAGAGTGAAAAGACAGCTACAGCTACAGTTTCTTCTCTGTTTAGCACTGAGGAAGCCTTACAAGTAACAACAATGTCACGTGAAACTGTAACAGATGAGACTGCAAGGACTGCTACAACTTCAGCTTCTTCTCTATATAGCACAGAGAAACCATCAGGGGTGTCCGTTTCAGAAATAACCTCCATGCATGAAGAGAGCACTGATGATCTGAACCCTGAAATGTTTTCCAAAGAGTCTGTTACTGTAAGGGAACAAATTACAGCCACAACTACAGTTTCTTCTCTGTTTAGCACTGAGACACCAGGACAAGTAATAACATCATCAAATGAAACTGTGACAGATGAGACTGCAAGGACTGCTATAACTTCAGCTTCTTCTCTCTACAGCACTGAGAAACCTTCAGTTGCTTCCATTTCGGATATAACCTCCGCAGACGAAGAGAGCTCAGGTGAGCTGACCTCGAATATGTTTGCCAAAGAGTCTGCAACTACCACAGTTTCTCCATTTGACAGTACTGTGAAAATGGAGCTGGTAACAGCCACAACAATGTCACCTGAAAAAGCAATAGCAGAGAGTGAAAAGACTACATCTACTACAGTGTTGTCTCCGTTTAGCACTGAGAACACAGAGAAAGCTTACTCCCAGCTGAGTTTGTCTGTCCATTCCACTGTTGAGCCATCTGTAATGCCTGATGTGGTGGTCCAGTTTGTCACAACCTTTGTGCCCGAGGTGGACATGACAAAGCCTGGGAAATCTTTCCATCAGGCCAGGTCTGAGATTGCATTTACCCAACATCCTCTCACTTACGTCTCATCTGAAAAAACTGCAGAGGCCACCACGAGTCCCATGTTGCTTGAGCTAGATTCAAGGGACTCCATTGACACTGTAACCACACCTGCACAGGGCTCAGAATCACCTTTTGTTGCCACGGCTTCTACAGCAATACCGTTTAAATCAGAAGTTGAATCTTCAAGCCAGGGACTTACAACAGAGAGAGTTTCTACTGATACAGAAGTCAGCTCAGAACAAGATAGTGAGGTCAACAGGACTTGCATTCCCACCAGTATCTCTATAAAGGAGGAAGCGACCGGGTATATTGTTACTCTAGTCACGAACAATGCCACTGCGGTGTACAGTACACCTGCTTCCGCTGCGGTATCATCTGCTTTGCCAGACATTGAGGAAGAGGCGGACTATGAAAATATTCCAGATCTCTCACAGGTTGAATCTGAACCTGCTCTTCAAACAACCACAAAACCAGAGGGAGAACCTACAGCTGTCAGCACTGCCCCTGACACAAGTTCAGTCCTCACCTCCGTCGATGAAGAGATCTCAGGTGATCAGACACCTGCTATGTTTACCAAAGAGTATGCAACTACAACAACCACAGTTTTTTCTCTGTTTAGCACAGAGAAACTCACAACGTTATTACAGGAATCGGTAACAACAGAGACTGAAGGCACAGACCAAACCGAGGGACCAGCAGTTACTCCTGTTATTGATGAGGCAGAGGCGAGCCCAGTCCTACATGTAATGACAACAACAAAATCACCAGAAGTGAGTGCTGCTATTGATCATACCGAAAAACCATCCGACTCTGAGGAGTTTTTTACTCCAAGTGTTGATGACACAGAAACAGGATCAACAGATGAAGATAGTTTTGTAGACGAGACGACTCCAATGACCACCCAGGAGTCTCTTGAAACAGAATCTCATGTGCACAGTAGCACAGCCAAGCCATTGCAGACATCCACATCACCAGTCTCTGAATATGCAAGTGCCCTCACCTCTGCTAAAATAACTGGTGATGGTGAAGAAACAGAACAGCCATCAGACTTTCCCAGTTCAATGAAAAGCACTGTGAAATCAGTCCTACCTGATACAGATGAGGAGAGTTCAGGTGACCAGACTCCTGATATGTTTACCAAAGAGTCTGTCACAACGTTAGCTTCATCTCTGTATAGCACTGGGAAACCTACAATATCTTCACATGCAACTGTAACAGCAGAGACTGAAGTCACAGAAGAAACAGAGAGGCCATCATGCTCAAAACAGCCATCGTCTACTCCTGTTATTGATGAGACGGAGACAAGCCCAGTTCTCTCCTCTACAGACAAAACTAGTTCAGGTGATCAAACCCCTGATATGTCTACCAAAGAGTCTGCCACTGAACAAGTAACAACCACAGAAATGCCACACTTAATGACCACAAGAGCAGATAGTGAAAATATGGCATCTACAAAAGTGTCTTCTCTGTACAGCACAGAGAAACCCGACTCAATGAGTGACCTCGCCTCTGCTGAAATAACTGCTGATAGTGAAGAAACAAAACAGACGGAATCAACAAGCATAGAACAGCCATCGGGTGTTTCCAGTTCAATGGAAAGCACTGGGAGCTCAGTCCTACTTGATACAGATGAGGAGAGCTCAGGTGACCAGACTCCTCATAGGTTTACCAAAGACTCACCAACTACTACAGTTTCTTCTCTGTATAGCACTGAGAAAGCTACAGTATCTTCACAGGAAACTGTAACAGCAGAGAGTGAAGTCACTGAGCAAACAGAGAGACCAGCAGGCTCTGACAAACCATCAGTTATTGATGATACTGAAACCAGCTCCGTCTTACCTTTTACAGATGACAAGAGCTCAGGGGACCAGACAAGTGAGGGTTTCACCGCAGATGGTTTTGCAACAGAAGCCCCTCTCCTGGCTAGTACAGCCCCTCCAATTGTCTCTGTCCATTCCACTAAGGTGACAACGGAGGCCAATGTGATGATCCAGTTTGTCACAACATTTTCCCACAAACCAGACCTGACAACACCTGAGGCTTTGCTCCAAGAGGCCCTGTCTGAGATTGCATTTACCCATCGTTCCCAACCTGACATATTTTCCGAGGAAACGGCAATGCCCACAACCAGACCCATGCTGCCTCAGGAAGATTCAAGCCAGTCTGTTGACACTATAACAACACCCTCACAGAGCTCCGAATCAAATTTAGTCCCCACTGCCTCTCCAGTGAAGACTGATGCTGTACTATCTACATCAGAGGAAGAGGAACAAGTTGAAGCTTCAAGCCAGGTACCTACAACAGAGGATGCTTCTCCTAGTGCAGAGGGCAGCTCCGAACAAGAGGCTGAGGTCGAAGAAACAGCCATTTCTGCCATTGGCTCTCCTCTAACTGAGAAAGTGTTAGAAACTAAAGTGTATAGAACACCAACGACAGACATTGATGAAGAGGGGGACTATGAAAGTATAACAGAGCCCGTACAGGTTGAGTCTAAACCTTCCCTCATTGAAACCACCACAACACCTGAGGTAGAAGCAACCGCGCTCAGCACTGTCCCAACAAAGACAACGAAGATTGAGAGTGCATCATCAAGCTCAGAGAGTAGTTCATCGAGCAGCTCAGAGGAAGAGTCAAACCCATCTGTGACTCAGTCAGTATTGGCCTCCAGCTCAGAAAGCAGCTCAGGAAGCAGCTTGGAGAAAAAGGTGACCAAAGTTTCCGCTGTGAAGCCAGAGAGTGACACAACAGAGGAGACCACCCCATCCCTCTCTGTTACTCAGACAGAACTTGCAACCGCCATCACTGGTTCACCCTCTCTCGCGCATCCTAGGGCTGAAATTGAGTCGGCGGGTTCTGAGAGCAGTCCCGGAGGAAAGACGGCTTCTGACGTTGTTACTCCTGCCACTAAGATGCCAATGTGGGAAATGCCAGAGTACACAACTGTATCGCCAGCTGAAACACCGAGCCGGACAGAATCCGTCTCTATGATCCGAAGCACTCCTTCATCTGTGTCTGAGGAGGAGGAAAGTGTGGACTATGATAATGTATCAGGACCTACATTAGTCGAGGGTGAACCCCCCATCAAGGTAGTGGAAACTATCACTTCAGCTGAGACTGGAATGGATTTGGGCCACTTGACTGTTGGTGAGACAGTTGAGATTGCAGGTATGTCATTTAAAAAATGTTGGTCAATAATACAATGCTATTGTGTGTTATGGAAATAATATCATCATATCAAACGTTTTAACATTTGTCATTTAACATTTGTCTTCTCTAGAATGTGAAATCATTTGAATGTTTGTTTTTCTCGTTTTACTCCTATTCTACACCACAGGCATCCACTCCTGCTCTGAGAACATGTGTCTGAATGGGGGCTCTTGCTACAGAAGCGGAAGTTTCCAATCTTGCAGCTGTGCCCCTGGCTACAGTGGAGATCGTTGTGAGACAGGTATGCCAAGAATTTTTGTTTAGTCAGTGGTGGACTAAGATTTTTTTTAGAGTGTGATGATCAGTTGTCAATATGCTAAAGAAATACATTTTAAAGAAGACGCATTTTGGTGGCTTGCTGGTGTAGCGTTGGGTGCATTAGCCATGTGCCAAAATTTGACGAATGGTAGGATCTGTATAATATTTGGATTCATAGAGTTCTTCAGAAATATGTATTTGCACCCCCATGTTTTTTTGTTTTCCTATGCAGTGTAATCTACCCATGTTATTTCAAAATAATTTTCAGACATTGATGAATGTCAATCCAACCTCTGTCGCAATGGAGGTACCTGCATTGACGGCCTGAATTCCTTCACCTGTGTTTGCCTCCCAAGCTATGCTGGATTGTATTGTGATGAAGGTATGTTTGTTACAATTTCCATGGGATCTGTCAGTATGATCCTCTCCGTGTCGAACATATCAGCTGAATCAAATCATTTGATCAGATATTGGTTTTAGGTTGTTTCAGGCTTCCAGCTAACCTTTTTTTTTTAAAGTGTTTTTATGTCCGACCTACAGTGTATCCACACATTAGAGCACTTGTACGTACAAGGGAGAATATGACATAGTAAAATAAACTACGTCATTGTTCGTAGCAATGGCGTGAGGTGCTCCATCGCTGGTTTCTAATTCACACAAAAATACATCACAAATCATTGAATTTAGGAAACAGAGGAAAGACATTTGGCGTTGTTGGAGAAAAGTGACGTATCTCCAGATAGTGTGTGTGTGTGTATGTGTGAACTATCTTAATATGTGATCAGTTACCTGAGCCCCTGGGAAATAGAGTGAGACGATGAGCCTGAGTCATTAAAACACTGGAGTTAGAGTAGAAATGTGATGGTCACCTCCCACCTCACAGTACAGCTCCATTCAGTGCCTTCTCCATAACACCTGCTGCTTCCACTCACAGACAGTCTCTGAGTCATAAACATCTTTATTTATGTCTTCAGGACATCCACATTTTACAGGCCTTAGTGTCGGCCTCAGGCACTCATACTATTAAGATATAGGGTAGTGTTACTAAACACATTGCCAGGGGCAACAGTCTCTACAAATTCCACATGACTGGAAACACAATGGCCTAATAAAGAAATCACAGACATTTGGTTGATACCCACACCAGTCAAGTTGTGAAGGAATTTACCAGTACAGGTGTGCTAGTCTTAATCAGCTCAACAATGTGCACTCAATCACTGGCCTTAAGCAGGGAATGTGAAAGGAATCAGTAGACATTGCTGGATTTGTTCAACAGAACCTGGGTCGGGACACTCGTTGACATTGATGGGTGTAATGACGAAGGATGATGTCATCCAGACCAACTCATAGCCTCTTATTCGAGTCTATAGCTTCGCTGCACCCCATTTTGTCCCTAGTGTGTTGACCAAGGGCATCATCCAGATGGGCCAGTTTGTCCCGACCACACCTCGAATGTTGCTGCCTTCACTCATCAGCGAGCCAGGGCCGGATCCTGTGTGCTAAGACCCAGCTGTTTTCTAAGGGTCTCGTGCCAGAGGAGAAACAGTAAGGGTGGACAAACAGAGAAAAGGTCACGATTAATCCGTAGGGTTGTACAGCTGTATCGAGGGAGTAACCACGACAAGAGAGAGAGAATAAATAGTAAATAGACGTGTCACAGTAGTACACACAAACACACAACACACACACACACACACAAACACACACACACACACGATTGCATCATGACAGGGTTACAATCAAAATGGTTAATGAAATCTGATAGTGAAAAAGATACATAGATAACCACTAGTGTAGGCTACCAAAGGGCTGTGCTTACACAGGCAGCCCAATTCTGATCTTTTTTTCCACAAATTGTTTTTGGACCAGTCACATCAGATCTTTTTCAGAGGTGACCAAAAGCCTAATAAGTATAAAAAATATCAGAATTGGGCTGCCTGTGTTAATGCAGCCCTTATGTAATGAGGTTAGGAGATGTTATTCTTCTGCTGTGTCTGTTCGAAACTGAGGGGATTGATAGCTGAATGTGTGATGCTTCATACTTAGATTCTTATTTTGGGAAACCCCTGGCTTGGTTCCAGTCACAGTAACTGCTGTAGGAATCGCCAGCTGATGCTAATCTATATTAGGAATTGCCAGCTGATGCTCAACTATATTATATAATATTAATTGGTACTAAGTCAGGAGTTTCCCAACATAATTATCCATATATGCAGTATCCTTGCAGAGCTATATAAATTTAAAAAAGCTATATATATATGCAGTCACCTTGCAGAGCTATATAAATTACATTCCAAAATCGTAGTCTTAAAGTATTTCACTTTTAATTAGCTATGATAAGAATAATAACCTTAAATAGTTTAGCATCGACCTGAGATTTGGGGAAGATCCAGTACACACAGCTATCCAGGCTGTTAGTGTGATACTCCTGCTGTTGTAGACCCTAAGTGTCTTTCTTTGTTTGACCTCCCCACTCGTTTAGTGGTGCTGGGGGGTGAAGGAGGCAGCAGCCATATCCTGACCCTGAGAGAGAGAAGTACAGTGAGAGAGATAGCTCTAATTAGTGTGTCCGAGATAGCAACAGGGCCAGACACACAGTACCCTGCTCTCTGTCTTTCTCCCAAATATCTCCTTAATCTATTTGTTATGCACTGGAGGATTAGTAACAAACAAAGATAAACATGCAGATAGGACTAGGCTCTTACAGGTGTTGGACAGATTGGACATTCTTAATTCTTTAAGGCAGATTCTATTTTTTCTGTGAAATAATTGTGAAAGGGTATTGGAATATGTGTAACCTTTATATCTACTAATCATATTACCTCTCTCTCTCAGACACTCAGACATGTGACTACGGCTGGCATAAGTTTCAGGGACACTGCTACAAGTACACCCCCCAGAGGAGGAACTGGGACACAGCGGAGAAGGAGTGTCGGGTACAGGGGGCACACCTCACCAGCATTCTCTCCCATGACGAGCAGCAGTTTGTCAACCGTAAGTGTGATATCACACATGCACGTGCACGACACACAAACAACGCCATTAGTTGCACACAAGACACAACCAACTAATAGTTCAGAGCGTTTGCATTACCGGACAGGCAAGCAGACAGACACTCTTGCAGAGAAGAACGCTCAATAACACCGTATTAACAATCTGTAAGTTACTTCTACGGCGTGTCACAGACAGTATACCTCTTAAGGCACAACCCCTGCAAGGTAGCGGCCAATAGTAGGATTATCCTACATCTGGAACGGATTTCCAGGAACACCAGGGGATTCACAACACATCAGCAGTGTATATGGGCTGTGGAGAAATAGTTGAAGAGGCATAGTGGATGACTACAGTAGTTCTCTGGCTGGTTAGCAGCGCCAGCAGAGTAGACGACAAACGTCTCGACAGAGAGAGAGAGAGAGAGAGAGAGAGAGAGAGAGAATGGAGGCAGGCAGTTGGAACAGGAAGAGTGATGCATGTATTTAAAAATGCCTCTCCGTGTTTATGGAGGGACTGAAATACGCCTAATAAGGCAGTGGAATCAAATCATTGACCTCCTGTGTTTCATTGTGCCATGCCCACCAGGTCTTGGACAGGACTACCAATGGATCGGCCTGAACGATAAGATGTACGATAATGACTTCCGCTGGACCGACAGCATGCCCATGGTAAGAAGGGGTTCTCACAGTTTATAGCCTCAGTAAACAGTGTTGAATCCTGTTAAATATGTTGCTGACACCATCATCTGGGTGGCCGTCACCCGAGTGGCGCAGTGGTCTAAGGCACTGCTATTCAGCGTCACTTCAGACACCCTGGTTCGAATCCAGGCTGTATCACAACCGGCCGTGATTGGGAGTCCCATAGGGCGGCGTACAATTGGCACAGCGTCGTCCGGTGTTGGCCGTCATTGTGAATAAGAATTTGTTCTTAACTGACTTGCCTAGTTAAAGAAAGGTTACATTTTAAAAAATTATCCTGAAGTAATGAAAAAATAAACTCACTGTGGTCACTTTCTCATGATGTACACTACTTTGTCCTCGACACCCTGTTGGACGATCGCACTGGCTTGGTGTCACGCTACACTACATGTCCAGTGACATCGGGTGCCACTCAATAACAACAATCTCTGTCATTCACAAACTTTAACAATTTTTTAAAAATAAAAGAAGAGCCACGAGGTGTGCCTCAGTGTGTAGCGTTATGCGTCTGCACAAGTGGAAGTGTGTTTGCTTATGGCTGTGTAAACTTACTGCAGATTCCCCTCACTAAACAGGAAAGTGGTTAATTACTACTTTCAGCTACGTAATACAGATGAACTCTCCACTTCAAAGATAAGAGCCCACCATCACCAGTGGAGAGGGGGAGGGTGGAAGGGGGAAGGACAGAGAGCGCCTTGGGGGCAGGAGATAAGTTGTGTCCATTTGCAGCAGGATCCCCTCTCAGCTGAGAGAGATAGGAATGAAGGTGTCAGTGATGCGGAATAGAGAGGAGCTGACAGGCACAGACAGGTACAGGCCTCCCCCTCTCCTCCCTCTCCTCGGGAAGCACAGCAGGCACCCGGGGGAAGGGCCACCAACCAGCAGCCAGACACACAGATGGGCAGCACCTGTGCACGGCAGCAAATAGAGAGAAGGGGTAGGGTAGTGGGCCTGGGTGGGTGGTCAGCTTTACTGTATCTCGACTTTATCTGGGAGCAGAGAGTGTATTATTAACATAACTTGTATTAAATAATCTCTTGCATAAGAAGCTGGACAGAAGAAGAACAAAGCACATTAGACGTACACTACATTTCAAAAGTTTGGGGTCACTTAGAAATGTCCTTGTTTTTGAAAGAAAAGCACATTATTTATCCATTAAAATAACATAAAATTGATCAGAAATACAGTGTAGTAAATGACTATTGTAGCTCGAAACATTTTTCAGCAACCATCGTTCCAATGGCACGTTGTGTTAGCTAATCCAAGTTTATAATTTTAAAAGGCTAATTGATCATTAGAAAAACCTTTTGCAATTATGTTTGCACAGCTGAAAACTGTTGTTCTGATTAAAGAAGAAATAAAACTGGCCTTTAGACTAGTTGAGTATCTGGAGCATCAGCATTTGTGGGTTCGATTACAGGCTCAAAATGGCCAGAAACAAAGACCTTTCTTCTGAAACTGACTGGTCTATTCTTGTTCTGAGAAATTAAGGCTATTCCATGCGAGAAATTGCCAAGAAACTGAAGATCTCGTACAACGCTGTGTACTTCTCCCTTCACAGAACAGCGCAAACGAGCTACAACCAGAATAGAAAGAGGAGTGGGAGGCCCCGGTGCACAACTGAGCAAGAGGACAAGTACATTAGAGTGTATAGTTTGAGAAACAGACACCTCACAAGTCCTCAACTGGCAGCTTCATTAAATAGTACCCGCAAAACACCAGTCTCAACGTCAACAGTGAAGAGGCGACTCCGGGATGCTGGCCTTCTAGGCAGAGTTGCAAAGAAAAAGACATATCTCAGACCGGCCAATAAAAATAAAAGATTAAGATGGGCAAAAGAACACAGACACTGGACAGAGGAACTCTGCCTAGAATGCCAGCATCCCTGTGTCACCTCTTCATTGTTGCTGATAATGGGCATCTGTACGCCTTTGTAGATATACCATTAAAATCAGCCGTTTGAAGGTACAATAGTAATTTATAACAATAATATGTCTACACGGTATTTCTGATCAATTTTATGTTATTTTAACCTCTACTGCCTCAGAAACCCGGATCCGGGAGCACCCCCCACCCCCCACACACTGATTAGCATAGCTAGCATAGCTTCACAAGTAGATAGTAGCATCTAAATATCATTAAATCACAAGTCCAAGACACCAGATGAAAGATACAGATCTTGTGAATAAAGCCACCATTTCAGATTTTTAAAATGTTTTACAGGGAAGACAAAATATGTAAATCTATTAGCTAAACACGTTAGCAAAATACACCACTATTCTAACTCCATCAGTTTCTTACTCCTTCAGGTGCTATCACCAATTCGGCTCAACTAAGATATTGATAGCCACTAACCAAGAAAAAACCTCTTCAGATGACAGTCTGATAACATATTCATGGTATAGGATAGTTTTTGTTAGAAAAAAGTGCATATTTCAGGTAGAAATCACAGTTTACAATTGCACCGACCATCACAAATCGACTAGAATTACTAGATAGAGCAACGTGTATGACCAATTTACTCATCATAAAACATTTCATAAAAATAGACAAAGCATAGCAATGGAAAGACCCAGTTCTTGTGATTTCAGACCATATTTCAGATTTTCTAAGCGTTTTTCAGCGAAAACACAATAAATCGATAAGTTAGCATACCACATGTGCAAACGTTACCAGAGCATCGATTCCAGCCAAAGAGCGCTATAACGTAATCACCGCCAAAATATATTAATTTTTTCACTAACCTTCTCAGAATTCTTCCGATGACACTCCTGTAACATCATTTTACAACATACATATACAGTTTGTTCGAAAAGGTGCATATTTAGCCATACAAAACCGTGGTTATACAATGGAAATAGTCACAACTCAAGCCTCAAAATGAGGAACGTCAGCTTTCAGAGTGATCTAGTTTAATCGAAAGCTAATCATATACTTGACTAAAAAATACAGGGTTGACAGGAATCGAAAGACAAATTAGTTCTTAATGCAACCGCTGATTTACATTTTTAAAATTATCCTTACTTTTCAATACAGGGTTCGCCAAGTGAAGCTATACCAAACAAAATGGCGAAATATGCGTTTAAAATATTTCGACAGAACAGCGATTTATCATATTAAATATTGCTTACTTTGAGCTGATCTTCCATCAGATTCTTGGGCAATGTATCCTTTCTATGTTATAAACGTCTTTTGGTCGATAGATGTCCTCTGTCCTTCGAAATGTCCACCACCAACGACCGACACCCCGAAACGTTTCCAAAGCTAAAAAGTGCACGACAAATAAATTCCTCAGAATCGCACTAAACGGATATAAATTGCTATAAAACGGTTCAAATTAACTACATTATGATGTTTTTAACAACTATAACGACTGAAAACATGACCGGAGAACTAGAACTAGTTACATAACGATTTGGAATGAGGCAGGTCCGAAGTCCATCTTGCTTGTGGCGCGCGGAGAGAGAGAGGGGTCATCCCACGTTTTGTGGTTTTATATGGGCTGGGATTGTGCAATAGACTCCATTCAAAACGTGATGACGTACAGACACCCAGAGGAAGACGTAGGCAGTGTCGGTTTCTTCATAGCATTCACTGTCGCCTTAAAAACAGACTCCAGATCAGGGGTAAAAATTTCTGGAATCTGACCCCTGTCATGAAAAGTGCTGTAGATATTGTTCTGTACCACTCAGAGACAAAATTCCAACTTCTATAGAAACTAGAAGGTGTTTTCTATCCAATAATAACAATAATATGCATATTGTACGATCAAGAATTTAGCACGAGGCAGTTTAATTTGGAGACCCAAATATGCTAATGCGGAACAGCACCCCCTATAGTTCCAAGAAGTTGGATTCTTTTGCTTTTCTTTCAAAAACGAGGAAATTTGTAAGTGACAACAAACTTTTGAACGGTAGTGTACATATACAGTTGAAGTCAGAAGTTTATATACACTTAGGTTGGAGTCATTAAAACTTGTTTTTCAACCACTCCACAAATTTCTTGTTGACACACTATAGTTTTGGCAAGTCGGTTAGGACATCTACTTTGTGCATGACATAAGTCATTTTTCCAACAATTGTTTACAGACAGATTATTTCACTTATAATTCACTGTATCACAATTCCAGTGGGTCAGAAGTTTACATACACTAAGTTGACTGTGCCTTTATAAAGCTTGGAAAATTCCAGAAAATGATGTCATGGCTTTAGAAGCTTCTGATAGGCTAATTGACATCATTTGAGTCAATTGGAGGTGTACCAGTGGATGTATTTTAAGGCTTACCTAAAAACTCAGTGCCTCGTTGCTTGACATCATGAGAAAATGAATCAGAAATCAGACCTCAGAAAAAAATTGTAGACCTCAGCAAGTCTGATTCATCCTTGGGAGCAATTTCCAAACGCCTGAAGGTACCACGTTCATCTGTACAAACAATAGGACGCAAGTATAAACACCATGGGACCACGCAGCCGCCATACCGCTCAGGAAGGAGACACGTTCTCTCTCCTAGAGATTAAAAACTGTTTTGCGAAAAGTACGAATCAATCCCAGAACAACATATTTTACATTTAAGTCATTTAGCAGACGCTCTTATCCAGAGCGACTTACAAATTGGAAAGTTCATACATATTCATCCTGGTCCCCCCGTGGGGAATGAACCCACAACCCTGGCGTTGCAAGCGCAATGCTCTACCAACTGAGCCACACGGGACCATCAAAGGACTTTGTGAAGATGCTGGAGGAAACGCGTACAAAAGTATCTATATCCACAGTAGAACGTGTCCTATATCAACATAACCTGAAAGGCCACTCAGCAAGGAAGAAGCCACTGCTCCAAAACTGACATAAAAAAGCCAGACTACCGTTTGCAACTGCACATGGGGACAAAGCTCGTACTTTTTGGCGAAATGTCCTCTGGTCTGATGAAACAAAAATACAACTGTTTGGCCATAATAACCATCGTTAAGTTTGGGGGAAAAAGAGGGAGACTTGCAAGCCAAAAAACACCATCCCAACCGTGAAGCACGGGGGTGGCAGCATCATGTTGTGGGGTTGCTTTGCTGCAGGAGGGACTGGTGCACTTCACAACATAGATGGCATCATGAGGAAAGGAAAATTATGTGGATATATTGAAGCAACATCTCAAGACATCAGTCAGGAAGTTAAAGTTTAGTCACAAATGGTTCTTCCAAATGGACAATGACCCCAAACAAACTTCCAAAGTTGTGGCAAAATGGCTTAAGGACAACAAAGTCAAGGTATTGGAGTGGCCATCACAAAGCCCTGACCTCAATCCTACGGAACCTTTGTGGGCAGAACTGAAAAAGCGTGTGTGAGCAAAGAGGCCTACAAACCGTACTCAGTTATACCAACTCTGTCAGGAGAAATGGGCCAAAATTCACCCAACTTATTGTGGAAAGCTTGTGGAAGGCTACCTGAAATGTTTGACCCAAGTTAAACAATTTAAAGGCAATACTACCAAATACTAATTGAGTGTATGTCAACTCCTGACCTACTGTGAATGTGATGAAAGAATCAAAGCTGAAATAAATAATTCTCTCTACTATTATTCTGACATTTCACATTCTTAAAATAAAGTCAGTGATCCTAACTGACCTAAGACAGGGAATTTTTACTAGGATTAAACGTCAGGAATTGTGAAAAGCTGAGTTCATATGTATTTGGCTAAGGTGTATGTAAACGTCCCTCTTCAACTGTAACACGCACAGCCTTGATTCTCAATTAATTCAGAACATGTATAAATTATATTGTGTGTGTGGGGGGGGGACTGGGGGGTGAAGAGGCTGTTTGATTATTTTGTGGAGGATGCAGGGGGCTGTTGTGGGGTTGCCCAAGCGGGTGTTTGTTGAGTCAGTCAGCTGAGCAGGAAGCTGATGTGTTTGCTAACCGTAATGACAGGGTCCCTGCATGGGGCCTTAGGGAAGGAATGGGGAGGGGGGGGTCACAGCTTTGAACAGACTATTTGAACAAAAAGCCTCGCTGAGAGATGGTAGCTCTGATCAATGCAGCAGTGCATTCCAAGTAGCTCTGAAGCTGTGTCAATATATACTCTATATGTACAGTTGAAGTCGGAAGTTTACATACACCTTAGCCAAATACATATGAACTCAGCTTTTCACAATTCCTGACATTTAATCGTAGTAAAATTTCCCTGTCTTAGATCAGTTAGGATCACCATTTTATTTTAAGAATGTGAAATGTCAGAATAATAGTAGAGAGAATGATTTATTTCAGCTTTTATTTATTTCATTACATTCCCAGTGGGTCAGAAGTTTACATACACTCAATTATTATTTGGTAGAATTGCCTTTAAATTGTTTAACTTGGGTCAAATGTTTCAGTAAGCCTTCCACTATTTTTTTTCTGAGGTCTTGGCTAATTTCTTTTGATTTTCCCATGATGTCAAGCAAAGAGGCACTGAGTTTTGAAGGTAGGCCTTGAAATACATCCACAGGTACACCTCCAATTTACTCAAATTATGTCAATTAGCCTATCAGAAGCTTCTAAAGCCATCACAACATTTTCTGGAATTTTCCAAGCTGTTTAAATGCAGTCCACTTAGTGTATGTCAACTTCTGACCCACTGAAATTGTGATACAGTGAATTATAAGTGAAATAATCTGCCTGTAAACAATTGTTGGAAAAATTACTTGTGTCATGCACAAAGTAGATGTTCTAACCGTCTTGCTAAAACTATAGTTTGTTAACAAGAAATGGGTGGAGGTGTTGAAAAACGAGTTTTAATGACTCCAACCTAAATATATGTAAACCTCTGACTTCAACTGTACGTGTGTGTGTATGTGCATTGTAGTGTGTGGAAGCTGAGTTACACTAATAATTCCACGCATGTATTGTATGTGGGATGTGATGACATAATACTATTGTATGTTGTTGGAAACGTGTACACGACAGGAGGTTGATGGCACTTTAATTGGTGAGGACAGGCTTGTGGTAATGCCTGGAGTGGAATAGGTGGAATGGTATCAAATACATCACACACATGGTTTGAATCCATTCCATTTGCTCTGTTCCAGCCTTTATTATGAGCCATCCTTCCCTCAGCAGCCTCATCTGGTGTCCACTCTTAGAAAAAAGTGTTCCATAAAGGTTCTTCAGCTGTCCCCATAGGAGAACCCTTTTGGGTTCCATGTAGAACCCTCTGTGGAAAAGATTTTTCAAAATAGGGTTCTTCAAAGGGTTCTTCTATGGGAAAAGCCGAAGAACAGTTTTAGGTTCTAAATAGCACCTTTCCTTTTCTGAGATTGTAGTGTACAGTGACGGTAGCAAGGCCTTGAGAAGCCTCCGTCTCTTAACCCCGCTCTCACCTTGTTCGAAAGAAATATCCTGACTTAGGAAAAGTATATTATTAGTGCAGCATTTGGAATATACTTTCCATGGATGAATAGATACTATGCAATACTCCAAAATTGATCTGTGTCCACCATCTTACAAATTGGCAAAATGACGTTGTATTTAGAAACCTTATATTTCTCCAGACTATTTCCATGCTGCACAGCACATCTCTGTAGCAGTGTAAATGTGTATCTGAGCAGGGCTCACATGCTCAGTCTATTTTGTGTTTTGATCTCTTTTCTCTTCCTTTGTTTGGCTTTGAAGTGAAGCCTCTCTCAGAAAACTCTGTACAATTATGTCACAGAGGAGCTGGTCTTGCAGTATCCTTTGGGGTCTCTGAGGCAGCAGGGTGGATGGGGTGATGTGCGGATAGAGGACAGAGGGGTGGATGGGGTGAGGACAGAGAGGTGGAGAGGGTGAGGATAAAGGGCAGGGGTGGAGGGGGTGAGGATAGAGGACAGAGGGGTGGATGGGGTGAGGACAGAGAGGTGGAGAGGGTGAGGATAAAGGACATGGGTGGAGAGGGTGAGGATAGAGGACAGAGGGGTGGATGGGGTGAGAACAGAGAGGTGGAGAGGGTGAGGATAACGGACAGGGGTGGAGGGGGTGAGGATAGAGGACAGAGGGGTGGAGAGGGGTAATGATAGAGGGCAGGGAGGAGGAAGGTGTTAGGATAGAGGCTAAGAGGGTGGTCAGAGAGACAGAGGGGTAGGAGAGTCAGTTTGAAAGTGGGAGAAAATGAAAAGTGATTTAGCTTACCCTAAGTGACAGTACATTTTACAACTCTTCGCCTGATCTTTGTTTGTAAGTTAACACGTGTTTAAATAATACATCTTATTTAAAAAATGTTTTTGTTGTGATGTCTATAGCCCCACAACATGACCATTATAATAGTTACAGATGTGTCAAAAGTCTGTATTGATCTGAACAGGAAAGAAGAAAATAGTGCCACCATGTGGGGAATCTAAGAATCACATACAACTGTCACATTCAGAAATTGCCTCACCAACCTAACTACACTGAACAAAAATATAAACACAACATGCAAAGTGTTGGTCCCATGTCTAATGAGCTGAAATAAAAGATCCCAGAAATGTTTCATACACACAAAAAGCGTATTTCTCTCAAATGCACAAATTTGTTTACATCACTGTTAGTGAACATTTCTCCTTTGCTAAAATAATCCATCCACCTGACAGGTGTGGCATATCAAGAAGCTGAATAAACATCATGATCATTACACAAGTGCACCTTGTGCTGGGGACAATAAAAGGCCACTCTAAAATGTGCAGTTTTGTCAAACAACACAATGACACAGGTGTCTCAAGTTGAGGGAGTGTGCAATTGGCATGCTGACTGCAGGAATGTCCACCAGAGCTGTTGCCAGATAATTTAATGTTAATTTCTCTACCATAAGCCACCTCCAACGTCGTATTAGAGAATTTGCCAGTACGTCCAACCGGCCTCACAACCGCAGACCACGTGTATGGCGTCCTGTGGGCGAGCGGTTTGCTGATGTCAACGTTGTGAACAGAGTGCCCCATGGTGACAGTGGGGTTATGATATGGGCAGGCATAAGCTACGGACAACGAACACAATTGCATTTTATTGATGGCAATTTCAACGCACAGACATATCGTGAAGAGATCCTGAGGCCCATTTCTTTTAAGGTATCTGTGACCAACAGATGCATATCTGTATTCCCAGTCATGTGAAATCCATAGATTAGGGCCTGATGAATTGATTTAAATTGACTGATTTCTTCATATGAACTGTAACTCTGTAAAATCTTTCAAATTGTTGCAATATTTTTGTTCAGTATACATACTGAAAGGCTGTTAGTAACACAGACTGCAAATGTGAAACCAACGGCATTTGTTTTATAGTTTCAACAGCTGTGTTGCTCCCTCCTGCCACATCAAACAGTGCATCTTACACATTATTGGTAAAAGCCCAAGTTCCTTTATTATCAATAGAGTCTAACTTGGTACACTTACGTGCAATAGCAAGTGGGAGCTGGTGGGTCATGTTAGGGGTAAGACATATTTGGGATTTACTGTGATCGTGAACGTACTGATTGTGTAGCCGTTGCCCTAGAGCGGGCTTAAGACTGGACTATCACTGACCATATCTACTGTTCCAATTATACCCCAGAGATAAGCAGTGTTGTCAGCATGCTGTTAGCTGTCATTCTTAGAGAGACAGAGTATGTGTTTTTGTGTTGTATGGGGTAGGACAAAGTGAGACACTTGCTAGTGGAAAATCTCTATGTTGTATTTACGGAGATCCTGGTCTGATCTGATTTAGTGGTATGTCAATTGGTTGTTTATGACTTGTGATTCATTGATGAAACACTGATCATGTATTTTACTTGTGTTTTATATTGTATTGCATCAGATTTTATATATGTTTCTCCATATCTACCAAGATGTTGAAATAAACATAATCCTAAACCTGATGATGCTGAGGTGGATGCTGATGAGATCGACGATGATTATGATGCTGCTGCTGCTACTGATGACGATGATGATCATCTTTTCATAATAGTTTGTTTCTGTTCTTTCTTTCCCTCCCCATCAGCAATATGAAAACTGGCGCCCCAACCAGCCGGACAGTTTCTTCTCGTCTGGAGAGGACTGTGTGGTGATGATCTGGCACGAGGACGGCCAGTGGAACGATGTGCCCTGTAATTATCACCTCACCTTCACCTGCAAGAAAGGCACAGGTAAGACAAAGTTGTTTTTTGTTTGTTGTTTTAATTTGAATTTTCTTTGAAAACAATACTTTTTGCCATATTTTAAAAAGGGGAGTGTGTTCACCACAACTACACAATGTAAAACATGCAGTGCCCAAATGAGCGCTATTTCAATCCACTGACTGTGTACATGATCTAATCATCCATTCATCCATCCATTCATCAATCCATCCATTTATCTATTCAGCCATCCATTCAGCCATCCATTCTTCCATCTACCCCTGTGTGTTCTCCTCAGTGGCCTGTAATCAGCCCCCGCTGGTACAGAATGCTCAGACCTTCGGCAGGAAGATGCCACGCTATGAGATCAATGCTCTGGTGAGGTACCAGTGTAAGGACGGCTTCATCCAGAGGCATGTGCCAACCATCCGTTGCCGTGGAGATGGCCGATGGGACATGCCCAAAATTGCTTGCATGAGTCGTAAGTACAATAGATTGATTAATTGACTGATTCTAGTGAGGACACCTTTGTTGACTGGTTTTCACTCCACATTTTCTGACAACGTGCTATTGTTTCTTCCTCAGCATCAAACTCCCAAAGGGCATTCTCAAGTAGGCACCAGAGCTACCGCCTGTTCAGCAGTAACAACTCCAAGAGGCGGTCCGACGAGGCGGAGGCCCCACACCGTCCTCACCATCGAGGAAGGAGATTGAGGAGATCGGTGAACAGGCGAAACAGAAGACAGTGATCGCCACGGTTACGCCTGCTCACAATCTGCAGAACCTACACAATAGGAATGCATGACTGTCACTCATGTGGAGATGTTTTTTATTTTTTTTACAAATGAAAAAAGCAAAAATACTTTTTAACAAAAAAGGAACAAAAAAAACAAACCCAAAGGAAATGTGACATTTTCTTACCGTTTTGATGATGGAATCTTGGAATGAAGTGCCTTTTCAAAGAATATAATTTATAACAACGCCAAAGTGGATACCTTCCGCTGGCTACTGGAAAATAAAGAAAAATAACCTCTCATGAGTGTGCTGGGGAAGAACTTTTAACCAAATAGTGCATTCATTAGACAGTTCTCTATTTTACACAGACTGAAGATTGTTCAACTCTTATATGGTGAAAAAGATACAGGCAAATGCCAGCTTTTGTGAAATTATTGCTCTTGTGTTATGCAAATGAATACAAAACATTTTCAAATAGGCTGTGCTACGCAGCTCCTAATGCTCAAATGAATCCACAGTACCCAATACATCTCCCATTAAGATCTTCTCCATAATCCGGAAATACAATTTCAAAGAAAGAGGATCTATCCTTGGGTTTATCATCAATATAGGTCTTGATGTTAAACATGATTACTGTATGTATTTTAGGCAGTTTTTCATCCAAGATTTCATCTTTACCAGAGGAACGGAGTAGGCCCTGGGATTATTGGATGGCACACGTCACTGACCAATCAGATTTCAGATCACCGAAAGAAAAAAGAAACATGGGGGAGGCCGATCCAATCAATATAGAGTGCTTGTGATGGCGGTTTTGAACAAATAACCAGTTCCTTGTATTCAGCTGCAGCCTTCATCTCATCCGTGTCTTGTAAAGATAAATATACAGTTGAAGTCGGAAGTTTTCATACACCATAGCCAAATACATTTAAACTCAGTTTTTCACAATTCCTGATATTTAATCCTAGTCTGTAATACCAACATGTTTTAAAAGAACACTAATGTAACCTGCCTAGATGACTACTGACACATAGCAGTCACATCTGTCGCAATGAAGTGCTTTGAAAGGCTGGTCATGGCTCACATCAACACCATGATCCCAGAAACCCTAGACCCACTCCAATTTGCATACCGCCCAAACAGATCCAAAGACGATGCAGTCTCTATTGCACTCCACACTGCCCTTTCCCATCTCGACAAAAGGAACACCTACAGTTGAAGTCGGAAGTTTACATACACCTTAGCCATATACATTTAAACTCAGTTTTTCACAATTCCTAACATTTAATCCTAGTAAAAATTCCCTGTCTTAGGTCAGTTAGGATCACCACTTTATTTTAAGAATGTGATACGTCAGAATAATAGTAGAGATAATGATTTATTTCAACTTTTGTTTCTTTCATCACATTCCGAGAGGGTCAGAAGTTTACATACACTCAATTAGTATTTGGTAGCATTGCCTTTAAATTGTTTAACTTGGGTCAAATGTATCGGGTAGCCTTCCACAAGCTTCCCACAATACGTTGGTTGAATTTTGGCCCATTCCTCCAGACAGAGCTGGTGTAACTGAGTCAGGTTTGTAAGTCTCCTTGCTTGCACACGCTTTTTCAGTTCTGCCCACACAGGGCTTTGTGATGGCCACTCCAATACCTTGACATTGTTGTCATGATATCATTTTCTGGAATTTTCCAAGCTGTTTAAAGGCAAAGTCAACTTAGTGTATGTAAACTTCTGACCCACTGGAATTGTGATACAGTGAATTATAATTGAAATAATCTGTCTGTAAACATTTTTTGGAAAAATTACTTGTGTCATGCACAAAGTAGATGTATGTCCTAACAGACTTGCCAAAACTATAGTTTGTTAACAAGAAATATGTGGTGGTTGAAAAACGAGTTTTAATGACTTCAACCTAAGTGTATTTAAACTTCCGACTTCAACTGTATATGAATAGATATTAAAGGATATATAATACGTTGATAATGGGTGCCGTTTACTTAGGTCAACGCAAAATGACAATTGAGAGAATGTGCTCCGTGAAACACTCTGTAAACGCAGTCATTGTTGTTCTCCTCCTCAGACGAGGAGGAGCATGGATCGGACCAAGATGCGGATTGGTGATTAATCATACTTTTAATGAAAACAGCAAACAAGACACTACAAAACTACAAAACAACAAAACAACAGAAAACAGGTCAGGAACGTGACAGAACCCCCCCCTCAAGGTGCGAACGCCGGGCGCACCAGCACAAAGTCCAGGGGAGGGTCTGGGTGGGCATCTGACCACGGTGGTGGCTCAGGCTCCGGACGCTGTCCCCACACCACCATAGTCACTCCCCGCTTCTGTATCCCCCTCCCAATGACCACCCTCCAACTAAAACCACCTAAATGAAGGGGCAGCACCGGGATAAGGGGCAGCACCGGGATAAGGGGCAGCACCGGGATAAGGGGCGGCAGGTCCTGGCTGAGGAACTCTGGCAGGTCCTGGCTGAGGGACTCTGGCAGGTCCTGGCTGAGGGACTCTGGCAGGTCCTGGCTGAGGGACTCTGGCAGGTCCTGGCTGAGGGACTCTGGCAGGTCCTGGCTGAGGGACTCTGGCAGGTCCGGGCTGAGGGACTCTGGCAGGTCCGGGCTGAGGGACTCTGGCAGGTCCGGGCTGAGGGACTCTGGCAGGTCCGGGCTGACGGAAGGCTCTGGCTGATCCGGTCTGGCGGAAGGCTCTGGCTGATCCGGTCTGGCGGAAGGCTCTGGCTGATCCGGTCTGGCGGAAGGCTCTAGCGGCTCCTGTCTGGCGGACGGCTCTAGCGGCTCCTGTCTGGCGGACGGCTCTAGCGGCTCCTGTCTGGCGGACGGCTCTGTAGGCTCATGGCAGACGGGCGGCTTTGCAGGCTCATGGCAGACGGGCGGCTTTGCAGGCTCATGGCAGACGGACAGTTCAGACGGCGTAGGGCAGACGGGCAGTTCAGACGCCGCTGGGCAGACGGGCAGTTCAGGCGCCGCTGGGCAGACGGGCAGTTCAGGCGCCGCTGGGCAGACGGGCAGTTCAGGCGCCGCTGGGCAGACGGCAGACTCTGGCCGGCTGAGACGCACTGTAGGCCTGGTGCGTGGTACCGGAACTGGAGGTACCGGGCTAAGGACACGCACCTTCAGGCTAGTGCGGGGAACAACAACAGGGCACACTGGACTCTCGTGGCGCACTCTAGGCCTGGTGCGTGGTACCGGAACTGGAGGTACCGGGCTGAGGGCACGCACCTCAGGGCGAGTGCGGGGAGAAGGAACAGTGCGTACAGGGCTCTGGAGACGCACAGGAGGCTTGGTGCGTGGTGTAGGCACTGGTGGTACTGAGCTGGGGTGGGAAGGTGGCGCCGGATATACCGGACCGTGAAGGAGGACACGTGCTCTTGAGCACCGAGCCTCCCCAACCTTACCAGGTTGAATGGTCCCCGTAGCCCTGCCAGTGCGGCGAGGTGGAATAGCCCGCACTGGGCTATGCAGGCGAACCGGGGACACCACCTGTAAGGCTGGTGCCATGTACGCCGGCCCGAGGAGACGTACTGGAGACCAGATACGTTGGGCCGGCTTCATGGCACTCGGCTCGATGCCCAACCTAGCCCTCCCAGTGCGGCAAGGTGGAATAGCCCGCACTGGGCTAAGCACGCGTACTGGGGACACCGTGCGCTTTACCGCATAACACGGTGTCTGACCAGTACGACGCTCTCTCACTCCACGGCAAGCCCGGGGAGTTGGCTCAGGTATCCAACCCGGCTTCGCCACACTCCCCTTTAGCCCCCCCCCCCCCCAAGAAATTTTTGGGTGAGCCTCTCGGGCTTCCAGCCTCTCTTACGTGCTGCCTCCTCAATCCACCGCTCCTGGGCTGTGGCTGCCTTCTTCTCCTCCCGCGAGCGGCGATTCACACCAACCTTAGCCCAGGGTCCTTCTCCGTTGAATATTTGTTCCCAACTCCATTCCTCCTCTCTCCATTGCTTTAGTTCCTTTCCTCCGGCTCCAATCCGCTTGGTCCTGTTGTGGTGGGTGTTTCTGTAAACGCAGTCATTGTTGTTCTCCTCCTCAGACAAAGAGGAGCATGGATCGGACCAAGATGCGGATTGGTGATTAATCATACTTTTAATGAAAACAGCAAACAAGACACTACAAAACTACAAAACAACAGAAAACAGGTCAGGAACGTGACACACTCCAAAAGACTTGAACAAACACCTTTTTCAACAAGAGATGCGATGTAATTTATTTTTTCAAGCTGCTTTTCCTCTTCTTGCTATGCTATTATTTAATCAGTGAAATATTCTGATGTTGCAATCAGTTGGCCTGACTACAGTCTCAACACTTTGTACATGTATTGTACAGGCTTTGCAGGAGACAGCTATCATCACAGTATTAGTCAATGTGATGAAGATATTCCTTTACTACACCCTACACTAAATTGACCTTATAGTTTGACATTTAGGGGTCAACAATGGACCAAAGTGTATGGCTTCAATCAGCTGATTACGCCTTGTCCTCGTCACAATATTACGAAACACTTTGTAGAGATTTTGTGTTGCACAATTGAAGACTGTCATCAATTTGTGGAGTCCCCAGCAGTTGTCCTTTTTAAAACCGTTTTTGTCTTGTATGTTTGTCTCGTTTTGCCAGTTATGTTTTAGCATTAAAGTGCACATAATAAAGTTTTATATTCATAGCATAACTTTTTTTTTTACAATGTGAATGTCTGGGATTTTTGTAATAAAAAAGAAAAAAAGAAAACAAGACCTGCTCTCCGTCACCCCCAAAAAACAATAAATGTTTGTACATTTAACTTAGGCTCCTTTTTGTTTGTAAGCTCACCACCATTACATTCAATACCAGTCTGGTAGAGGCTAGGTTTCAAACCATATTCCAAACCATGAATTAATTTTTGTTGATTCTGTTGGTCAACATGACCTCTCTGTGTTAGTAGTACAGACTTATTACCAGCAGGTGGCACTGTTCCACATTTGCACTCCAGTAGTTGCAAGACATGACATTTACTGCTCAAATCTTTTGTCTACAAGAACAGCTACTGTCAATGAACTGGGGTAGTTACTTTCACTTGAGTAACTCCTGAGCACGTATCCAGGAGATACCATATTCCTGCCTGAATGTTTTAATGCACGACAGTGTTTAAAGAGAATGGTGCAGCAGAAAACATCCAGTCAACGGCAGTCCTGTGGGTGAAAACAGCTTATTGATGAGAGGTCGAAGGAGAATGGCAACAATCGTGCAAGCTAGCAGGCGGGCCACAAACGGACAAATAATGGCGCAGTACAACTGGTGTGCAGAGCGTCATCTCGGGAACTCGCGACTCAACGATCCTTGTCATGGACGGGCTATTGCAGCTGGCAACCACACCGGGTTCCAATCCTATCAGCTAAAAACAAGAAGAAGCGCATCCTGTGGGCACGCGATCACCAACTCCGGACAATTAAGGAGTGGAAAAACATCGCCTGGAATGACAGCGAGTCCAATTTGCTTGAGTGGCCTGCACAGTCCACAGACCTCAACCCAATTGAGCAGCTTTGGGATGAGATGGAACGGGCTGTTCAGAATGTACCGTCGTCCAATCTGTAGCAACTGTGTGATGCCATCGCGTCAGCATGGGCCATCATCCCTGTGGAATGCTTCCAACACCTTGTAGAATACCCCAAATAATTCAGGCTGTTCTGGAGGAAAAGGGGGTCCAACCCAGTACTAGAAAAGTGTACCTAATAAATTATATTTTAAAATGCGAGTGATATGACAGAACAAATTAATTAATGTAATGGCATTAATTAATGTAATGGCTACCAAAGCAAGACGTATTGTTGTACAGTTCACAATCTAAAACAACCGCCTCACACTTTGAGGCACAAGTCATCTCCATATCAAATCAAATCAAGCTTTATTTGTCACATGCTTGAAATGCTTACTCACAAGCCCTTAACTAACAATGCAGTTCAAGAAAGAGTTAAGAAAATCTTTACCAAATAAACTAAAGTAGAAAATTATAAAAAGTAACACAATAAAATAACAATAACGAGGCTGTATACAGGGGGTACCGTTACCGAGTCAATGTGTGAGGGTACAGGTTAACGAGGTCATTTGTACATGTAGGTAGGGGTAAAGTGACTATGGATACATAATAAACAGTGAGTAGCAGCAGTGTAAAAAAAAACGGGGGGGGGGGTCCATGTAAATAGTCTCATTGGCCATTTGATTAATTGTTCAGAAGTCTTATGGCTTGGGGGTAGAAGCTGTTAAGGAGCCTTTTGGTCCTAGACTTGGAACTTTTTCCATTCTGCTACCGCTTGTCAAGCATAATTTGCACCTTATATCTTTCTAAATTGAGACCGGTATTAATCATATTTTATCCAAGTTTATAATTGTGTGTTGTTGGCCGGGTCTTGCTCTTTAAAATACATTACACAAATCCTTGATATTTGACAATGTAACTGAATTAATTTGAAAAAGATGCCAAGATAACAGGGTGGACAGCTATAACGGGACAGAACATAAATTAAACCCTGAACACTGAATATACATCTACATAGTAATACATGTAGTAACAACATTGGAACTGCTATTTAGTTACATATTCATTGTGAAAAACAACAACACAAAAATACATTGCCGGTACAAAATCATTGGAATTAGCATTAAAACACATTCCTGTCCCTCTCTTCCTCTCCCCCTCTCTCGCTCCCCCTCTTTCCATCTCTCCCCCCTTTCACCCCAAATGCTCTTCCACATACTTCCAGGTGGATTTTTCCATCTTCACAGAGCATTTATTAACAGCATGTGGCTCTGGCATCAGACAAATTATATGTCCATCAGAGTACCAAAAAATATCTTCCTTTGGACTTGACAAGAAGAATTTGTTGATGCCATTCCGGTGCATGCACTCCACCTTAATCTTATGTTCCTCTACATCCAGAAAGTTTAGCAACTAAAAATCTTACATGCCTTATCTTAAGCTTCTTCTAACCTTGAAGGCCCAGGCTGATTTTCAGGAGTTGAGGGGAGTGTTTGGGAATGCAGCAACGCACTAGCCTTGGACTTGAGTATGCTTTTTGAATATCTCAATTTCTTCCTTTCTGCACACTGCACTCTGTCACTGAGTTCAGCTATTGTCTTCTTCATCCCTGTCTATTTATCTTTCCTCCATCTCTCCCTCTCTTTCTCGAGATACTCTCTCCTTCTTTCTGGGTCAGCATTACGTCGTTCTCTGTCGTTCTGTGTATTGCCGCTGTCACGACTTCCGCCGAAGTCGGCTCCTCTCCTTGTTCAGGCGACGTTCGGCGATCGACGTCACCGGCTTTCTAGCCATCGCCGATCCATTTTTCATATGTCCATTTGTTTTGTCTTGTTCCATACACACCTGGTTTTCATTCCCCAATCAATCTACATGTATTTAGCCCTCTGGTTCCCATCATGTCTTTGTGTGTAATTGTTTCATGTTATGTGGTGTTTTATTACACGCTTTACTTTTGTTATGTTTCGTGTTTTGAGCGCGTTTGATTTATGTAGTGCTCTCGGTTTTGGAACAAAAAATAAAAGTGCGCCTGTTTACTATACTCTGCTCTCCTGCACCTGACTTCGCCTCCCGTACACTCCCTGACAGCCGCTGTCTTTCAACTGCACTAAGAGGAAGTGCCATTCCTTCAGAAAAACATGATTCAATTGATATTTATTCTTAAAATACTATACCTGCTATGTATACTGTAATTATTTATTACAATTTATGAACAAAAACACATATTTTCCAACACATTAGTGAAAGATATCCATTTGTCCACCCTGTTGAGTGAATGTCCGCCCTGTTAAGTGTACAGTACATAGATAACAGGGTGGACATTTTGAGCTAAAATTAGCAACTATGCTCCAAGTGATCGTGACGAAGCTAGGATAATGGTATGCTAGGATAATGGCCACTTGAAAAGGAATTTGCATTGTTTCACAATAATATTTTGAAATTATGAAATTCGATTAACGTCTCTTGTATTTTTGCATAACAGTGTGGACAAGTGATGCTTTCCCACATCACCTCACCAACATATAATGATGAAAATGTAATAGTATGAAATCTAGATACTCACCAGGTTCACCACAGTTGTTTTCCCGCCAAGGAAGTGACATTATTTCCTGTTTGTGATGTCATTGTAGAAAATGTTCACAGGGTGAACAACGACTTTGAGGAAGTACAGAAAATAGTCAATATTCTCATAAAAAGTGCAGCATTTAACATAAAAAGACTAAAATAAGATAACATTTAATGAAGAAAATTTGAAAATATTTTTTTATTCATAATTATTCTTGTTGAAGATGATTGAACAGCACTTGGGACATTGAAAAATTGCCTCCTTCCACTGAAATTAAATAGTCTAAAATAGTGATGCACCGATATGACATTTTTGTCCGATACCGATATCCGATATTTTCCTTGCCCAAAAATAACGGTACCGATAACCAATATAAAAAAATGTTGCGGCCTTTTAAGCATTCTAGTACAGTTAAATAATTAACACACACACATGGACAAAGTGGTCTAAGGCACTGCATCTCAGTGTAAGAGGCGTCACTACAGTTCATATCCAGGCTGGTTCATATCCAGGCTGTGTCACATCCGGCCGTGACTGGGAGTCCCATAGGGAGGCGCATAATTGGCACAGAGTAGTCCGGGCCGTCATTGTAAATAAGAATTTGTTCTTAACTGACTTCCCTAGTTAAAAAAAAGGTTACACAAACACACACACACCACACTGAACAAAAAGTTTTTTTGTTGGCATTTACGTATGTACCCCATACCAGTAAAACATAATCAAAACCTATTTCTTTCACTTACTTGCTGTGCTGTTTCGTTGTTCATTTGTTCAGTCGTTTTATTCTCAACCAGGATTTCTATGGAACACCATTTGGGTCTTTGCGTGTCAAAAAAGATACACATCAAATTACACAATTTGACATGTCAAATAACACAACATAATCTGTTTCAGTAGCTATAGTTAGCTAGCTGATTATATAGCTAGGTGTCATCATCTAAAATCACCCTAATTTATAAGACAGTTCTTATTTGATTAATGGTGGTCGGACCCATCTATGTGAAGCTAGCCACAATAAGGATTAGCCACAATGGTGGACTTTGCAGTTAGCCTACAAAATAAAAGTACAGCATAATTCTACTATTTGTATTCATTTGCATCACTGGCAATGACACACTTTTATTTTGAAGGCAAAATGCAAATTCTACTACTGTGCCTAATCCTTATTGTGGATAGCTTCACAACACATAACCCGGTCCGGTCGAGCGTCACTAGCCAATTGACGCTAGCTGGCTGCTTAGTAGCTCGCTAGCTATTTATTTTCATGAACTGAAGTTCAATTTCAATAGGCTAACAACAAGTGGCAACCTAGCTAATACTTACTCACAAGAATTCCTAAATCATTGCTAAGAATAATGAAAATGACTGCAGTTTCTACTGGTCAATGTTTTCAGGCTGGTTGTATTGGTGTTACCTAGGTACCAAGCTAAAGCTAGCTTCCACAGAAGTTGCGGTTTAACACATTTTGCTTTATTACCAATGTGGTATTGTAAACACATTGTTTGTGACCGGTGTTTGCTTGATTGCAGACTTTTTTGTACAGCTTTGACAGTGCTACTGTATCTTTAGTATGTGCAGTTGAAGTCGGAAGTTTACATGCACTTATGTTGGAGTCATTAAAAATTGTTTTTCAACCACTCCACAAATTTCTTGTTAACAAACTATAGTTTTGGCAAGTCTGTTAAGGCACCTAGTTTGTGCATGACACTAGTGGGGGCAGCTACTGAGGCTATACCTAAGAGTTCAGGGAGGAGGAGGAGGAAAACAGTCCCATGGTGGACAGAGGAGTGTGGGGAAATGGTGAGGAGTAGGGACAGGTCATTTAGAGTACTGAAAAATATGCATAACTTCCAACATCTGTCAGGAAAAGTGTTCACAAGTGAGAAGGATGTGGCAGTAACAGATGACGAGAAGGCAGAGATGATGGCCAACGCGTTTGTAGAAGTGCATAGCTCTAGATATTTGTCAGAAGAGGGGGAGAGAGAAAATGAGAGAGAGGCATCCTGAAGTACTGGAAAGGAGGGAGGATGTAAATGATGCGTTGAATGCACCATTTACCATAGCAGAGGTGAAAAGGGCAATAGTTAAGGCTGGGTTAACTTCAACTGGTAAAGATGAGGTGTGCTATGTTATGTTGGCCCATCTTGGTGATGAGACACTGGATAAGGTTTTGGTGTTGTACATCACCGTGTGGGAGGAGGGGAAACTACCAGACAATTGGAAGGAGGCAGTAGTGGCACCAATCTGGAAGCCAGGGAAGGACCCAATGAGGCCAACAAGCTATCGGCCAATAGCTTTAACTTATTACGGAGAGGCTAACTTACTTCCTGGAGTGCAGGGGGCTAGTATCGCCACATCAGAGTGGGTTCAGGAAGGGAAGGGGAACTATGGACCTAGTGCTCTGCTTAGAAACAGAGGTCAGGAAGGCTCAGGTGAACAAGGATACTGTTCTGATACTGTAGCTGTCTTTTTTGATGTGGAGAAGGCGTATGATATGATGTGGAAGGAGGGAGTGTTAATCAAGCTTGATATTATGGGGGTAGGAGGGAGAACCTAAAAATGGATGAAGGATTTCCTGTTTGGAAGGTCTATCCACTAGAGGGTTTGGAAGGTCTATTCAGGTGAGGGTGGGGAAGTCTCTCTCAGGCAGCTACATGGTGGATAACGGTACACCACAGGGGAGCGTGATTAGTCCTTTGTTGTTCTCAATCATGATCAATGATGTTTACTCTCAGGTACAACCGGATATTGTGAGGTCGTTATTTGCAGATGATGGGGCCTTGTGGAAGAGGGGAAGAAAGGTGCCAAACAGAGTCAGGAAGGTACAGGAAGCAATTGATGAGGTAGAACGGTAGGCATTATTGTGGGGATTCAGGTTCTCTGCAGAGGAAACTCAGTGGTCTTTACCAGGATGAAGGTGGGAGATGAAGTATGCTTGAGGTTATATGGGAGAGACTAAGAGAGGGTGGGGGCCTTCAGGTTCCTTGAGGTATACTTTGACACTAGACTAACCTGGGCAGAACACATTGAGAGAGTGTTGGGAAAGTGTAAGAAGGTGCTAAATGTGATGCGCTGTCTGACGGGAAGGAGTTGGGGGCTGGGCGTTCTTCATTGAGGATCATGTATGTTGCATTGATCCGATCTGTAATAGACTATGGCAGTATAGCGTATGGTTCAGTAGCCCAGACATCCTTACCAAGCGGCAAGGACTCAGAATATGTAGTGTGGTATTTCAGACTTCCCCGGTGGCTGCACTACAGGTGGAGATGGGTGCTATGCCATTGCATATTAAGAGACAGCAGCTGGCAATTCATTATTGGGTCAACCTACAGGGACATGGGGTGTCTCATCCTGCAAAAGGGATTTTACAAGCATGCTGGGAACATAAGCAAAGACAGAACACGAGCTTTGGGTGGGTAGGTAATACCCAGGCGAAGGAGATGGGACTGTATTGAAGGGAGTTTAGTCCAACGGTAGCTGTTCCTGTAAATCCACCATGGCTCCTCCCACCTCCAGTAGTTGATCTAGAAGTGTTGGAGAGACTATAGAAAGATATGGAGGGAGGATTTTGGGGCCATTTACACAGACGGTTCAAAACATCCAAGGACACGTACTGGGTAAGCATTTGTAGTGCAGGAATGTGGGGTGGAAGTCAGGAAACGTATTACAGATCGTCTGGCTGTATATACGGCGGAACTGATGGCCGTACGGTTGGCTTTGCAGTGGGTGGAGGAAGTAAAGCCAGACAGAGTCGTTATTTGCTCTGATTCATGTGCAGTGTTAATGCGTTTCCAGTCCTTTAGGTCACGTAGCAAACAAGACCTGCTTTATGAGGTGCTACAACCCCATGGCAGGATTAGACAGATGGATATACAGATAAGATTTACTTTGGTCCCAGCCCATGTGGGGTTGGAGGGGAACGAGGCAGTTGATGTACTGGCTAAACAAGCACTTAGAAGTGGGGATGTTGATGTTATAGTTTCAATGAGCAGGGCAGAGGCAAAAAGCCTGATGTGGACAGTGATGGTGCAGAGATGGCAGGAGCAGTGGAATAGAGATACTAAGGGGAGGCATTTATTTAAAGTACAGAGGAAAGTCAAGGAGGGGAGGACGGCAGGAAGGGACAGAAGAGAGGAGGCTATTTTTACAAGATTAATGGTGGGACACAGCTAGTTTAATAAGAACTTAAATGTGATAGGAAAGCATCCAACGGGAAAGTGTGATTTTGCCAGGAAACAGAGACCGTGGAGCATGTATTGCTACAGTGTGGGCAGTATCAGAAGGAAAGAGAGAGGCTGAGTTCTAGTATGAGGGAGAAGGGATACAGGAAATTAATTTAAAGAGTATATTGAGTAGGACATCATTACATATAGTCTCAAATATTTTGTTATCCTTTTTAAGAGCAACGGGGCTGTCAGGTAGGATTATTTTTCCCCGTCTCTGGCCCACACTCCAGTACAGTAGGTGGCAGTAATGCACCATACCGTTGGATGCCAACCGCCAATAAACCCCACAGAGGAAGAAGTAGACTAATTTGCCTCATGCACACCCCCACTTCAACAAGGAAACAGCGTCGCGCTTCAGACTAACACACGAGGTAGGTTAAATTATATGATTATACTCTACCAACACTTCAATCGTTATTCGAGTAATATTTCACATCGCTAGATCATGTACGTTTAAATGGGCAGGTTTATACATGGGACTCACAGCAAACACTTGACTTTGGCGCCTTATGCCAAAGTATTGTTGGCAAACGAATGCACTACTCAATCCAACATTCTCTTTTGTTTCAGGATTCTTGGCTATACCTTGAAGAGATACAATAAAGAGTCTAAAACCAATAATTTGTTTCAGTTTCATTGTCTACAAGTCATGGACATGCGCTCCATGACAAGGTGCTTGTTAGGTTCTCATTGTGTAGACTGCTGCACTGTCATTAGAGCAGACTTGATTTGTGATTACAGGTCTCTGGCTGGGAAAGAAATCCTTCAATCTTCCTCATGAAACGCAGATGTCCCGCTGCTAAGCTCCGGAAAACAAGACTCTCACACGGTTTCTTTGGGATATCGGATGCTTTCTGGGACCTCTTCTGTTTTGGAAAGGAAATGTGCTCTGGCGTTCTCTGGTTTCCTGGTCGTCTCAGGCTCCGTCTGAGTCTAATCAAATTGTATTGGTCACATATACATATTTAGTAGATGTTATTGCGGGTGTAGCGAAATGCTTGTAAACACACAAAAAAACTAAATACTGCGAAGTTGCTTATGAACTAGAAGCAGAGCTGCCATATCTGTTGGCGCCATCTTAAGATCACCCCCGCGCCATGTACATTGTTCATTCATTTCTGTGGCATCTCCTCATCCTTAATCTGGATTTCAGTAATGAGCATGAAACATGGGCTCCCGAGTGGTGCAGCGGTGTAAGGCACTGCATCTGAATGCAAGAGGTGTCACTACAGTCCCTGGTTCGATTCCAGGCTGTATCAAATCCCGTGATTGGGAGTCCCATAGGGCAGCACACAATTAGCCCAGTGTTGTCTGGGTTTGGCTGGGGTAGGCCGTCATTGTAAATAAGAATCTGTTCTTACCTGACTTGCCTAGTTAAAAAAAAAATATATATATATTGAAAGAAATGTAACCCCCTGACACACGCACACACACACACAGTCTGCATACTCATGACTGTTTTGTAAACATCACTGTCCCTATTTACCTCTACATAGTTTTTTATGGCCTTATTAATGCTATTTCCAGCCATCTCCCTGTCGGTTGCAGTGTGTTAAGTAGTCTTGGAAGTGGCTGTCACATGACCTCTTAAAGTGGCATGTCAATCGGTTCATGGGATGGTAATTAACACCCTTAAGTTCTTCTGGGTTTTCTTTTCACTTACACAAATGTATCCCCATTCAATTTCACCACAGTTAGAACCACTTGGAGAAAAAGCTCCCTTTATTCTACTTGGTAGGCTAGGGGACACTTACACTTAGCATACCAAAGCAAAGAAAGTAGAAGTGTAGTCTGTCCTGCTTTCTCACTTGTTAGATAAGAGTAAATTGAAGCACAGCTGGCATGTCTCCCATGGAGAAGTATTAACAGCCAGAGGAGATAAAGGGGAAATACACACATTTCCTATAGGTTTGGTCTTGATAGTAAGTAGATGTCCCTGTTTATAACTTTGTATTTTTTCAAGTTTATTATGGATCTCACTATCCTCCGCCACAATTTAAGTGTTTTATGTCAAATCCATGCCAGGATTGCACAAAGTAGAGCCTTCTTTTACAGTGCCTTCAGGAAAGTATTCAGAACACTTAACTTTTCCACATTTTGATACGTTACAGCCTTTTAGAAAATGTATTAAATTGTTTTTCCCCCTCATCAATCTACACACAATAAGCCATAATGACAAAGCAAAAACAGGATTTTGTACATTTTTGCAAATGTATTACAAATAAGATGAAATATCACATTTACATAAGTATTCAGAACCTTTACTCAGCACTTTGTTGAAGCACCTTTGGCAGGGATTACATCGTCTTCTTGGTTGTGATGCTACAAGCTTGGCACACCTGTATTTGGGGAGTTTCTCCCATTCTTCTTTGCAGATCCTCTCAAGCTCTGTCAGTTTTTATGGGGAGCATTGTGCACAGCTATTTTCAGGTCTCTCCAGAGATGTTTGATCGGGTTCAAATCTGGGCTCTGGCTAGGCCACTTAACAACATTCAGAGACTTGTCCCGAAGCCACTCCTGCGGTGTCTTGGCTGTGTTCTTAGGGTAGTTGTCCTGCTGGAAGGTGAACCTTTGACCCAGTCTGAGGTCCTGATCGCTCTGGAGCAGGTTTTCATCGAGTATCTCTCTAATTTGCTCCGTTCATCTTTGCCTCGATCCTGACTAGTCTCCTAGTCCCTGCCACTGAAAAACATCCCCACAGCATGATGCTGCCACCACCATGCTTCACCGTAGGGATGGTGCCAGGTTTCCTCCAGACGTGATGCTTGGCATTCATGCCAAAGTGTTCAATCTTGATTTCATCAGACCAGAGAATCTTGCATCTCATGGTTTGAGAGTCCTTTAGGTGCATTTGGGCAAACTCCAAGCTGGCTGTCATGTGCCTTTTACTGAGAACTGGCTTTCGTCTGGCCGCTCTACCATAAAGGCCTGATTGGTGGAGTGCTGCAGATATGGTTGTCATTCTGGAAATGTCTCCTATCTCCACAGAGGAATTCTAGAGCTCTGTCAGAGTGACCATTAGGTTGTTGGTCACCTCCCTGACCAAGGACATTCTCCCCCGATTGCTCAGTTTGGCCGGGCGTCAAGCTCTAGGAAGAGTCTTGGTGGTTCCAAACTTTTTCAATTTAAGAATGATGTAGGCCACTGTGTTCTTGGGAACATTCAATGATGCAGATTTTTTTTGCTGACTCTTCCCCAGATCTGTGCCATTACACAATCCTGTCTCGGAGCTCTACGGACAATTCATTCGCCCTCATGACTTGGTTTTTGCTCTGACATGCATTGTCAACTTTGGGACCTTATATAGACAGGTGTGTGCCTTACCAAATCATGTCGAATCAATTGAGTGTACCACTGGTGGACTCCAATCAAGTTGTAGAAACATCTCAAGGATGATCAGTGGAAACAAGATGCACCTGAGCTCAATATCGAGTCTCATAGCAAAGGGTCTGAATACTTATGTAAATAAAGGATTTGTTTATTGTATTATTGTAGTGTAGAACCTATCAAAAGGTTCTACACTGTTTTCACTTTGTCATTACGGGGTAGATTACTGAGGATTTTTTTGTATTTAATCCATTTTAGAATAAGGCTGTAATGTAACAAAATGTTGAAAAAGTCATTGGGCCGGAATATTTTTCAAAGGCACTGTATATCATTCTCTTTTGTAAACTCAACTGCGTGTTTGTGTAAATATTTGTATGAACATAACATGATACAACAACAGACATACATTGAACAAGTTCCACAGACATGTGACTGGAATAACAGAAATTGAATAATGTGTCCCCGAACAATGTGTGTGGGGGGGAGGAATCAAAAGTAACAGTCAGTATCTGGTGTGGCCACCAGGTGCATTAAGTACTGCAGTGCATCTCCTCCTCCACAGGTGCATGTGTATCAGTCTATTTAACAGTGTATTTTATCTAACTGCAGTTAGTAAACCAGGTTCAACCAAAATAACCACATGCTACCTATGTCAATGCCAGATCTAGGAAAGAGAAAAAGGTAAGCCGAAATATAACACACAAAAAAAAAGAAAGATGACCACCATAAATTGTATGATCAGTTTTATTGGCAAATATTGGCTTCAATAGGCTAGTGGTTGTGATTTCAGTCAACACAGATCTCAGTTGTCGACCTCCTGCATGTCCTAGGGGCCCATTACTATTCTAATGCTAAGAGAATACCAAGCAATAACATATATAGACCACAAGTCAGATGCAATATTTCTAGTCTCTCTTTTTTCCCACTTTATATTTGTTTTGAAATACTTTGTGACTCGTTTGATCTTCGAGTCTGGACTGGACCAACCTCTTCAAGCCAGGATTTAAGTCAGACCCTGCGTTTTTATTTGTGCGTCAACGTCATTTTGCCTGAATTATACAATTGGCAGTTCTCAAAGCAGGTCTTGGGTGGCCTGGATGGATCACCCAAAATGGTCACCTGGCTTAAGGCACTGTCTTAAAGCACTGTCACACACTAGCAACGGGGTCTCAAAGGGGGTTGCATGCTCTGAGAAGTGTAATGTAAGCCCTTTGTTTGCAGCTCGTAACTTCGGTGATGATTTACAGTCAACCCAAATCCTTTGCAACAGCAGCAGTTTGTCAATATGGATCCCTATTTGGCTGCCATTCCAGTGTTACAGACATACAGCTGTTTCTGTACTGCTGTTGAATACCAATATCAGAGTACCGCTTAGTTTGCAAGGATTCACTCCAATTGTATTGCAATCCTGATATGCACTTGGCTGTGAGTGGATGGCTAGGTCATTGTGTTTAAACACTAGGCCTATAGTAGGCCTATAGTACGCTGAGATTTTTCCAACACTGACTTTTAGCTGAAATTTGGGTGAGGGGCAGGTATGTGGAGTATGTCTTTCTCTCGAAAGAGATGCAATATGCCACACATAGTGACATAAAATGATCATTAGAAAAAGATAATGAAAACAAAAAATGTATATTAGTAACACTAATTGCTCTGTATGGCTATTGATTTAAACTAGCTATGATGAGTGAGTGACAGTTCTGTCACGTTCCTGACCTTATTTTTCCTTTGTTTAACTTTGTTTAGTTGGTCAGGACGTGAGCTGGGTGGGTAGTCTATGTTTTGTGTTTCTATGTTGGGGTTAATGCGTTGCCTGATATGGTTCTCAATTAGAGGCAGGTGTTTGACGTTTCCTCTGATTGAGAACCATATTAAGGTAGGGTGTTCTCACTGTTTGTTTGTGGGTGGTTGTCTCCAGTGTCTGTATATGTCTACCACACGGGACTGTTTCGTTTTGTCGTTCGTGTCTGTTCCTGTTCGTGCGTTCTTTGTTATATGTAAGTTCTCAAGTCCAGGTCTGTCTACGTCGTTTATTGTTTTTGTAATTCTCTAGTGTTCTTCGTGTTTTCGGTTTCGTTTAATAAATCATTATGTCTACCTTCACCACTGCATTTTGGTCCGACCCTTACTCCTCTTCCTCATCCGAGGAGGAGGAATTAGACGATCGTTACAAGTTCGGCACGCATACATTCATTTTATGCCTTAAACAGAAATGTTTTCATGTCGGATCACAGTTAATAAAGTTGAAAAGCACCCCAAAGAATTGTTAGTAGAGGTGTAAGGGGGAAGTCTTTAGACACAGAGTAGAGAAAGGTATCATTAAAATAAAAGCAACAATACAAGGTGTTTTTCAGAGATTAGGGTCTGTAAATTAGTAGCAAACTTTTCTGAAATTCTGAAACTTTGGAACAATATCCTAGTTTGCTGTTTCAGGAAAGTTAGCTTGAATCTCCTTTGTGAAATGCCCCTCTGCTCAGATGAATATTCACTTCAGATTCGGATTGAAATATATATTTAAATTTTTTTGTGGTAGCATTACTGTGCAACTGTTACTGAAATAGACTTCTGCCATAGTCAAACAGTGGTCATTATGTTCATGAAATTTAGCTCATAAGCTGCTAGATAGGCCACAGTACATGTTAGTTAGGGCTCTATTCAATCAGATCTGCTTTAGCCGACATCCGCATAACGGTTGTTTTTGCGGTGTTGGGGGTGGAACTGTGTTAGAGCTGTCAAATCCACAAGTGGCTCCTGGCATTATACCTAAAGAGGATGTTGCCATTGGCTGCACGGAGTAGAATTAAGAGAAATCCCTTGTAGCCTAGTTTCCAGGTTCAAACACTGGAATGTGATCTACACCTTGATTAGGGTGATGGAAATCCTCATTTCATTGAATGATTTTCAATTAGAGCATTATTTCTATGTAGCCTACAATTTTAATGCGACTGGATGTGGCTTTGGTTGTGGCTTTGCAACAATGATCAAGACCAGCTGCTCACCGGTTTGACAGCTCTAATGCAGTTCCACCTCCAACACACCGCCAAAACAACCGCTATATGGCTAAAGCGGATCTGATTGAATCTAGCCCTTAGAAGACGTAACTCATCCAGTCCATTTCAACCATAGTGCTGTGTTATTATATGACCAACATTTTGTATAACTAAAAAATGGTATTGTTATATTATATGAGCAACATATTACATGACTGAAAATGTTAAGGAATAACGCTTGTTTCAGCTTACAAAAAAATTGAGATCATAAATGAGATTTTACAGTATTCATTAAAAAAATGTATCACAGTATTGGTAAGGTAATGAGCTGATGCTTCGACATGCATCTTCTGTTTATTGGTGTTGTTGTTGTCGTTGTTTTTCTTTGATGGGTTATATGGGTTTGGTGCTCAGGGCTAAGCCCTTTCCTCTTCACTGCTGGCCCTTGAAGCAGTAGACGCCAAAGAGCTTTTGCTTCTTGTCGGGGAATCCCACGAAGCGCACAGCCGCCTCTGTCGGGCTGCAGTTCCTGCGGGGTCTGGAGATGGGGTAGCGGACACTGCCGTCAGCCAGCCAGCCAGAGTCGCAGCGGTCATAGCCGTTCAGCTTCCATGCAGCATACATCTGGCCCACCTTGGCGATCTCAGCTCCATCATCCTGGCACGCCTGAGCAGCCTCGTTGAACGTTAGCTTGTCGGGCTGCACCAGCCAGTAGAAGCGGCCTGAGGTCAGAGAGGGGAAGACGGCCATTTTAAAGGGTTGCCTCATTTTAAAGAGAGGCCAATTGATATGCTGATGAACTCTTCCCTACTGTAATGTATGTCTATCTATTTCTACTACTTTTGTTCAAATAATAGATACTGCAGTGGTCTAGGGAACTGCATCACAGTGCTAGCTGTGCCACCAGAGACTCTGGGTTTGAGCCCAGGCACTGTCGCAGCTGGCCGCGACCGGGAGGTCCATGGGGTGACGCACAATTGGCCTATCGTCGTCCGGGTTAGGGAGGGTTTGGCCGGTAGGGATATCCTTGTCTCATTGCGCACTAGCGACTCCTGTGGCGGGCCGGGTGCAGGGCACGCTGACCAGGTCGCTAGGTGTACGGTGTTTCCTCCGACACATTGGTGCGGCTGGCTTCCGCGTTGGATGCGCTGTGTGTTAAGAAGCAGTGCGGCTTGGTTGTGTTTCGGAGGACGCATGGCTCTCTTGACCTTTGTCTCTCCCGAGCCCGTACGGGAGTTGTAGCGATGATACAAGACAGTAACTACTAATAATTGGATACCACGAAAAAGGGGGTAAAACAAATTATTAAATTTATTAAAAACAACCATATAAAGCAGACACAAACTCACCGTTGACGGCAGAGGTGAAGCAGAAGACATCGTAACGGCTCTTGGACTTGTCACGCTGGCCGTAGCTCCTCAGGCCCGCACCGGAGTTGACTCCTCCACAGGCCCGTCTGGGGTTGGTTATGGGGTACTGCACGGAGCCGTCGTTCAGCCAACCGGCATTGCACCAGTCAAGGCCACTCCTCCAGGCCTCGTAGAGCTGGTCGAAGGAGGCCACCACAGAGTCCTGGTCCAGGCAAGCCTGCTCAGCATCGTGGAAGTTGAGGTTGTATCGGCCCAGCCGTGGGGAGTAAGGGAACACCACACCTGGGAATGAGCAAGGATCTGGGGTTAATATCATAGTTAATTTGGCTCTTAGGCTAAATGGAGCACTCGTTCAGGAAAGTGCCAACTGAACTCACTATTCTATTGTAAGACAACTATTAGTGAGTCGGAATTGATTGTTATCCTTTTTATGACATGCACTTTTTTGAATGTGTCTTTACGTGAATGTTTCTTTTATGTCTTTAATTGAATCACCACAGTGGATAGAAACCCATTGCATAGTTATGCATGTTATATAAATACAGTTCATGGAAATCTACCGTAAATTAAAACATACAGATACACATAAAACACGGTATATCACAGCATACTCTAGGAGAGGAATGTTATTCTAACACAATACAGTCCGTCTGAATACAGATACATTTGGATTTATGTTTTACACACTCATCCTCCTGTGGGTTTGCAGACCCAGCCAGCCAGTAGGATGAAGAATGTGTGTGGTCCTTGGGTCTAGACTGGACCAGCCATGAGGGATTGGGGGTTTCTGACATACGATCTGATAGTATATGTTAGTGAGTGTAAGCTATTGCTGTTCTTGGTCCTGCAGCTCCTGGTGAGCTGCAGAGAGGATTGAGACTTCGCTAACTGATTAATTATGTGGTATTCTGCCCCTCAGCAGGGAAGGGAGATACATCTCATGCTGTTTATGTTTTAATTAGGCTGTAACAGCCAAGCTAGCAAATATGTTAGGCCAGAACAAGACTCCAAAGCACTATAATACAAAGCACAATCATCAACTGTGTACAGCAAATGGAACCTCTGGTGTCAATCATTTGGTGGTCCAGTTATGTGATTTTACAGCCGTAAAACAGCCCCTTAGGTGTTATGGTTATGTAATTGAATTAATTATCTTGACTCAGACTTTGCTGGTCCACTCCTCTATTGTCCTGACCAGTATTTTATGTGTGTCCGGCCTACAAACAAATGAAATTTAGTCCAGTGTGGCTCAGTTGGAAGAGCATGGCACTTGCAATGCCAGGGTTGTGGGTTAACTTCCCATGATGGGGGACCAGTATGAATATGTATGGTCTCACTACTGTGACTCACTACTGTGACTCACTCTGGATAAGAGTCTGCTAAATGCCTAAAATGTAATGTGCTGTGAGGGAAAGGTGGCTATCGTTTGGCTGTAGGGATTGTTGACATACTGTTTAAGAGATGCAATGTTCTTGGAAAGCGGCAGGTAGCCTCGCGGTTAGAGCGTTGGACTAGTAACCGAAAGGTTGCAAGATTGAATCCCAGAGCTGACAAGGTAAAAATCTGTCCTTCTTCCCCTGAACAAGACACTTAATCCACTGTTCCTAGGCCATCATTGAAAATAAGAATTTTGTTCTGAACTGACTTGCCTTGTTAAATAAAGGTAAAAATATAAAAAGCACTGAATTGGACTTCTTCATCCCTTGTTAATGTACTTTGTGCCACTGCTAGCTAACAGAGAGGGTTGCATTTGGCCCTTGGTGGTTTAGAAACAACTAAGAGCTGATAAAGCAGAAACAATCCCCTGTAACACACTAGATTGTTACATCAGCGTCGGTAGTTTCATCTTTTACACAAGCCTGCATCCCGTGGTAGCCTAGTGCTAGCTGAGTGCTTGACTGTCAGATGTATACAGCTGCACACAAGAGAACATTCAATTGGATTACTCTGAGGGAAAATCACAACCAGCACTGAGGCTTTTCATCGGGCATGACTTTGTTCCAATGTTAACAATAGACAGTCGTTCCAGCCTGTTTTCATTATGGCCAGCTAGCTAGCTGTTCTCTATTCAAGATCCCTTTTATTAACCTGGAGCAAAATCTGCTCAGGCGGTCTTGGCCCAGATGGGAACTATGACCGTGTAATAGTATTCAATAGATTCAGGCTGACTCAGTTTTATCAATAGAATGCACAAAAAAAAGGTTGTATTTGTGCCACATATTAAAAGGAAGAACAGGACTCCTTTCACGATTATGCAAATAGCACTGTATGAGCAAGGAGGATGTTAGAATCGATGCGGAGTGGGATTAGTTCAGATGGAAAATGTGTTTTCATGTACTGCAGTGTAAGGCTGTGTGAATATAATCAGCACGGACTCTGGAAAATGAACAAAAGCTGTCTTCTTTTTTGTCTTTTGTCTTTCTACACATACATCAATATAATGGTGGTGAGGTGTTGAAAATAAGGAAACAGGCTCTGGTCTTGAAACCATTATTTCCTGGTTCTGGTCTTGAAACCATTCATTTCTACCAGACAGTAGTTTATGGGTCAGGTCATGAAAACCTCCTGTCCTTATTTACAGGGTAACAAAAGTATAACAACACCATAAAGACACAACAGTGAAGAGAACATGAAATGGAGGGTGGTGACGTGATGTGCGGGGAGGATGAGATGAGATGGCCATCGCTGAGCCGGGGAAGGAAGTAAAAAGATAATGATTTACCATCGCTGTAGCCTGCACTACCTTGCACCTCCAAGGTAACCTCATGAATGACATCCTCCATGCCATCAATGACCTCACAACGGAACTTTCCCATGTCGTCCAGGGACACGTCGTTGATGAGCAGTGAGGCATCGTCATCGTCGGCCTCCAGCAGGCGGACACGGCCCAGGAAGCTGCCATAGCTCTTCTTGTGGAAGCCCATGGAAACCAGCACATCTTCCTCCAGTGACTCATCCGCGGACAGCTTGGTCCACTTGATCCTCATGCCCATGCGGCCGAAAGATGTCCCGTGCTGGCGGTGGAGCCGGCATTGTAGAGTGATGTTGGAGCCGCGACTGGCAAACACACGGTTCTGATCACCAAGTTCAGTCTCTGGGAAGGACAAGAAAAGGTGAGTAAGTCAAGATTTACTAAAGCATCAGAAGAATACAGTAGAATACGTAACAAAGTTGTATTAACTTCGTCCAAGGGACGGTTGAGCTAACATAGGCTAATGCGACTAGCATGAGGTTGTAAGTAACAAGACAATTTCCCAGGACATAGGTATATCTGATATTGGCAGAAAGCTTAAATTCTAGTTAATCTAACTGCACTGTCCAATTTACATTAGCTATTACAGTGAAATAATACAATGCTATTGTTTGAGGAGAGTGCACATGTTTTGAACATGAAAAGTTATTAATAAACAAATTATGCACATTTGGGCAGTTTGGATACAACATTTTGAACAGAAATGCAATGGTTCATTGTATCAGTCTGAAACTTTGCAGATACACTGCTGCCATCTAGTGGTCAACATTTAAATTGCATCTGGGCTGGAATAATACATTATGGCCTTTCTTTTGCATTTCAAAGATGATGGTACAAAAAAATACAAAATAACGTTTTTTTCCCCCCTTTGTATTATCTTTTACCATATCTATTGTGTTATATTCTCCTACATTCTTTTCACATTTCCACAAACTTCAAAGTGTTTGCGTATCCTTGCTTCAGGGCCTGAGTTACAGGCAGTTAGATTTGGGTATGTAATTTTAGGCGAAAATTTAAAAAAAGGGGCGGATCCTTAAAGGCGTTTAATTACTGGTGTCAGTTCAGACGTGTCACATCTTTTAATGTTTTGAGTAATGAATTGATTTTAAAGATCGCATGTGTTTGATTGGCAAGCAAAAAAGCAGTAAAAGATCTCTGAAAAATGCCCCTCTCAACATTGCCTAGAAACACACACACACACTCTCCCTCTTCCCCTCTCTGTAGTGGCCAATCAGCTATATTATCAAAGTAGCCCTTCAGTCCTAAATAGATTCAGCTTTGGGAACCAGCCAGTCTCCCACCTCCGCAAATCATCTGCACCTAGCTCTCACCAAACTATATACCATGACCAGCTCTGGCAGTTAACACATTCAACGTTACTCCACATTAACCCCCAAGATGAAATGTTTATCTTTCACCCGCCCCAGCTGACTTGTCTAAAACATGAGTTGGGCATCCTACTATTCAGGATTTACAAAAAAAGGTGACTATACGGTTTGCAAACAGACACGTTTTCCCTCACGTTATGGCCATCATCATTCTTTCCCATCCTCCCTCCCTCCTGGCCTCCCTCCTAACCAGGCCACCCTTCAGTTCAGATAGGTAGCTGCTATCAGTCACTCCACGTGAGTTCCCACAATCTCCCTGACCTCCAGGCCCTTTATGAGAGTGTTGCTTTGTTGGGACCCCACCCAGTGGTTGCCTACACACAGTCCACTGAGCCCAGGCAGGGACATGATGGATGCACTTGACCCATGACCCACTCACCACTGGTGCAGCCGCAACCAATAAAGCTGTGTGTAGAGCCCCAGGATATACAGCCCCATGGGCCGGACAGAGCAGCCAATGGCCACCACACATCAGCCTCTTCTTAAATATATGGTGCTGACACATCACACTTCAATGAACTATACAAGCATGGCTAAAAGACAAACAGTTTGTCTATATGATCGAGAGTAAGAGTAAAATAAGCATTTCCTGTAGTATATGCAGTGGTGGAAAAAGTATTCAATTGGTAAACTTGAGTAAAAGTCAAGATACCTTATTAAACAGAAAATGACTCAAGTAAAAGTGAAAGTCACCCAGTAAAATACTACTTGAGTAAAAGTTTTTGTTTTAAAATATACTTAAGTATCAAATGTAAATTTAATTGCTAAAATATACTTAAGTATCAACAGTAAAAGTAAAATATAGTATAAATCATTTCAAATTCCTTATATTAATCACACCAGACAGCACAATTACATTTTTTTTTTTAAATATATGGATATCCAAGGGCACACTTTAGTGAGTGCCCCAGAGAGGCAGTAGGATGACCAGGTATATTCTCTTGATAAGTGTGTGAATTCAACCATTTTCCTGTCCTGCTAACCAATTCCAAACATAACGAGTACTTTTGGGTGTCAGGGAAAATGTATGGAGTAAAAAGTACATTATTGTCTTTAGGAATGTACTGAATAAAAAGTAAAAGTAAAAAAAAAAAAAAAGTTAAGGACAGATTTCCCCCCAAAACTACTTTAAAGTATTTGTACTTAAGTACTTTACACCACTGCCTGTATGTTACCGTACATAACGTTCTCAAACAAAGCAGAATGTTCACATCCCCTCCCCTTTGAGCAGAGTATGCCCGTAGAAAAAAGCAGCCTTTGGTAAGAACCAAGTCCCGTTTCGAGTCATGAGCAACTGTAGGTTTCCATCCAATTGGCGACAGATTTAAATGTGAATATTCTCCATAAAAACAATATGCACATTTTCTCACCAGATATGTGTTTCCATCAAATTGACTTGTTTGTAGATAAAAGGCTTTGCGTGATGATGTAGTGCACATGAAACAACTTTTTGCAGTTAAATTCCCACGTACCATATAAAAAATACAAGTTAAAAGGGTTTCCATCTCATTTTCAACTCTACTGGTGGTTTTCTCACACATTTTTTTTGCTTTATATAGCGCGTGTGCCCACTCTGGTATTGGCACATGTTGGCCCACTAGCCAACAGCGCAGGTATAGCCTATGTCAGGGGTCTACAACCTTTTCTAGCATGAGAGCTAGTTTTTTTTAAATTACGTTGCGAGCTACTAGTTTATTTCTAGCTTTCAAAGAGGCACATTGTTCTCTTCTCCTCTCCCCTGCAATTCTTCCCCGGGTCCTTAGTGTACAAGAGAAAGTAGTGCACTATGTTTTCTGCCCCTTCAAAATCTATATAATCAGTGATTATTTTCCCAAATTATGTTTCCTCATTTTTATTTTTAATTGCTCATCTAGCGAGTGAGAAATGCTATTCATTGACTACAGCTCAGCGTTCAACACCATAGTGCCCTCAAAGCTCATGACTAAGCTAAGGACCCAGGGAATAAACACCTCCCTCTGCAACTGGATCCTGGACTTCCTGACGGGGCGTCCCCAGGTGGTAAGGGTAGGTAACAACACATCCGCCACACTGATCCTCAACACAGGGGCCTCTCAGGGGTGTGTGTTCAGCCCCCTCCTATACTTTCTGTTCACTCATGACTGCACGACCAGGCACGACTACAACACCATCATTAAATTTGCCGATGACACAACAGTGGTGGGCCTGATCACGACAACAACGAGACAGCCTACAGGGAGGTCAGAGACCTGGCCGTGTGGTGCCGGGACAACAACCTCTCCCTCAACGTGATCAAAACAAAGGAGATGATTGTGGACTACAGGAAAAAGAGGACCGAGCACTCCCCCATTCTCATCGACGGGGCTGCAGTGGAGCAGGTTGAGAACTTCAAGTTCCTTGGTGTCCACATCACCAACAAACTAACATGGTCCAAGCACACCATGACAGTTGTGAAGAAGGCACGACAAAACCTATTCCCCCTCAGGAGACTGAAAAGATTTGGCATGGGTCCTCAGATCCTCAAAGTTCTACAGCTGACCATCGAGAGCATCCTGACTGGTTTCATCACCGCCTGGTATGGCAACTGCTCGCCCTCCGACCACAAGGCACGACAGAGGGTAATGCGTATGGCCCAATACATCACTGGGGCCAAGCTTCCTGGCATCCAGGACCTCTATACCAGGCATTATCAAAGGAAGGCACTAAAAATTGTCAAACTCCAGCCACCCTAGTCATAGACTGTTCTCTCTGCTTCCGCACGGCAAGCAGTACTAGAGCACCAAGTCTAGGTCCAAAAGGCTTCTTAACTGCTTCTACCCCCAAGCCATAAGACTCCTGAACAGCTAACCGAATGGCTACCCGGCCTATTTGCTTTGACCCCCCCATTATTATACTGCTGCTACTCTGTTTATTATCTACTGTATGCATTGTCACTTTACATGTACATATTACCTCATTACCTCAACTAGCCGGTGCCCCCGCACATTCACTCAGTACCGGTACCCCCTGTATATAGCCTCGCTACTATTATTTTATTGTTGCTCTTTAATTGTTTGTTATTTTTCTATTTTCTTATTTATTTATTTTGTTTATTTAGTAAATATTTCTTAACACTTATTTTTTCTTAAAACTGCATGGTTGGTTAAGGGTTTGTAAGTAAGCATTTCACTGTAAGGTCTACACCAGTTGTATTCAGCGAAAAAATTCCATGTACATTCGGAATTGTTTGGCGAGCTACTCATAGGTGGTCTGCGAGCTACTGGTAGCTCGCGATCGACTTGTTGGAGACCCCTGGCCTATATGATGAGATTATTGTTATGGACAAAAGAGCACGATTATTTTTATTTTTCAATCTGCAGCAAAGCATCCATTATCATGTTACCAGAATAAAACCCTCAATATTTTTTGAAAAGGACAATCAAGCTCATCACCTTGTAGTTTCACCACCCTGTGAAGTTCATCATCATTTATATTGTCTGTATCCTAATAAACTGCATGCTTTTCCGACAACTCCATGTGAGTTCCCACAATCTCCCTGACCTCCAGACCCTTCACAACAATATTTGTGCGTTTCCACCGACATTTCTCGCATTCTTAATTTTACCGACACGAAAAGATGCCACCTTGTCTAGTGTATTTTGTTTCGTCGACATTTGGAAAGTTTACGGAAAAACGTTTTGTTTCCAATAGGCCTGTAATGACATGTTTTTATCTGACATGTACTTTACTCATAAAAAGGTTGGATAGATACCTGGTTAGTGATCAAATTACATCAGTAGCTACTAACTAGTGTCCGCAGTCGTCCTAGCCAGTGTGTAAGCTTAACAAAATAATATGCTTCTCTCTCTCCCGCTTTCCCTTCCTCCCTTTTGTGTCTGACTGTCTCTCCTGGTTTCTCTATTCCTCTTTCTCTCCTTCCTTTCCTCTTTTTTTGTCCTTGTCGGGTTCTCCTTGAGCCACACCAAAGCCATGACTGGAAAATGGTTCTGCCCTCTCTTCAATGGGTAAAACCTTTTCCACATGTGCCATTTACAGATGCAGGAATCGCTACCAGGTACTCCAGGTTAACAGCCTTCCGCTCTGATAATTTCTCCCCCACACCCCAATTTCCTCCACCCCTGCTTTTCACCCAACCTCTCTAAACCCCATTCTACCATGTACACAGAGCAAATAGTCGACACGTGGCTCAGCTTAATAGAGTGGCCTATACGTTATCAGTTGCACGCTATCCTGCAGAGGGGTTTAATGAGCAGAAGCTGTGCTGCCTGACAAATGTAATCTCACCCTATATCTCTAACTGCTCTTTAATTTCCTTCCTTTCCTCAGGGCTGCAACTCACTCACCACCATCCCTCCCCTCCATTCCCACCCAGACACCTCGCCTCCATGCAGGCAGGCAGGCAGGCAGGCACACCAGACGCATGCCAAAGGGTTTACGAGGCAGAATAAAAAATCACACTTCTTAAAAGAATGGGGCATGGAGAGTTTCATGGAGAGGCCCAGCATCTTTGTATGAATTCTCCCTCTGTCACTGGCTTATGACTCACAGCTTCTCTCTGCCTCATAAATTCTGGACTTGGGAAGCCGTTGAGTGAAGTTTCATTGGAAACTGAAAGCCCAGAATGACACAATCGCTCCTCATCAAACTGGGAGCGCATGACAACGTCAACGGCAGTCGGCCAGATGTGACGCCATCCAGGATTTATCCCTAAACGTTTCTGATTCTTATTCAACAGATACGAGGCAAAATAATAAAGACCTCGTTTGTCTGATTTATAGAAACATTGTTCTAGCGCTCGTAAGCCACTGGCTGAGGTTCATAATCCCTGAACATATGAGGCTGGGGATGGGGTGTACATGGTACAAATAAGAGGTCTCATAGCTACCAGGAAACACTATGCGGTTGAACATAAACTAAAAAACCCTGTACAAGGAGACCCCATACAGCACATAGACTGGCCACATGCATCTGAAACATCAAGAACAGACAGATCCTGTACAAAAAGATGCAAAGAATGCCAATGTAAAGATATATTGGTGAACAATACCCAAAAATGCCTAATTTCAGTAGAGATGTGAGTGTAAGACTGCTCTCTTACCCCTGTCCCTGCTACCTGAGTTACCAGTGGAGATATATTGCCCTTGAGTGTATGTGGCCCCAAGTAATATACACTGCACTCATAAAGCGACAGCTTTGCATGTGTATTTAAAACCACTTGGCAAGCAGCTAAATATTTTTTTCTGTCTGTCATATATCAAGTCTTAGCTTATTTATACAAGGCTATTTCTGTGGGGTCAAAGGTTCCCCCTAATTGTCAGATGTAACGTATAGAAACGGCTCATTAAACCATTACCTACCATTCCCCCCCCCCCCACATATTTTGTTAAGGGTGGGGTGAAAATGAAAGAGGAGAGAATAAGTAAATGAACACATGTGCGTGACAATTAAAAAGTACAGCAGAAGCCAAGACCTACTGCCATTTCTACGATCGTACACAATTCTCTCTCACTCCATAAAAGCTTACAGTACTGCGCTATTGGAAACAGCTGTGTCTTTGAGAGTGTAGCAACGTAGGGCAATAAATGAACAGTAACATCATAATGGAATAAATGAACAGTAACATCATAATGGTCCAACGTTGCCATGCGGCATATACTGTATGTTCGGCGTCTACAGAAGTTTAATAATGTTATCCTAACCTTATGTTAACTGGGTGTAATTGTGGTCTTTGAGATGTTGAAGGAGCAACCGAGCAAGTTGAATAGTCACTAATTAGCCTATAAGCCTACATCAGTATGTATACAGAGAGAGAGTATGTTACACAGCTGTAACTACATGTGTATCGTTGAGTGAAAAACCACACCAACCCAGGCCTGCTAGACATGCTATCCTTTACAACATCCTACAGCTCTGCACAGCTAGCCTGAATCAATAAGAAGATGGAGTTAACAGGCATAGCTGTGACCAAGGCACACACCTACACACACACCCCTGGCACGTGCCCAAAAAACGTCCACTCACTCTCACACACACACGCATGCATGTACGAGACACTGAAAAACAGCTTCTATCTCAAGGCCATCAGACTGTTAAAACAGCCATCACTAACATAGAGAGGCTGCTGCCAACATACAGACTCAAATCTCTGGCCACTTTAATAAATGGACTAAATAAAAGGTATCACTAGTCACTTTAAATAACGCCACTTTAATAATGTTTACATATCCTACATTACTCATCTCATATGTATATACGGTTCTATTCCATCTACTGCATCTTGCCTATGCCGCACGGCCATCGCTCATCTATATATTCATATGTACATATTCTTATTCATCCCTTACATTTGTGTGAATAAGGTAGTTGTTGTGAATTTGTTAGATTACTCGTTGGTTATTACTGCATTGTCGGAACTAGAAGCACAAGCATTTCGCTACACTCGTACTAACATCTGCTAACCATGTGTATGTTTTTGATTTGATTTGACAAACACTCACATGCATGCATACACACAAACGTCAACTCCCCCCACATACATGTTTATGGTGCGGGTAACAATTTCATATTTTCAGAAGTCTCTACCAACCAAGGGAAAAGGGAGCCAACCTGATCCCACCTCCACTTTTACCTTGCAATCCTATTGGACATCATTCCACCTGCCAATCAACATTGTCCATCGTGTTATGTTGTCGTATGCTTTTGACTCTACATCCATTGCTACACGGTAATATATGTATACCTACGAAAATAAGAGGGATCACCTAGTTAGTGTTGAATGTGCAACATAACGTCCACTTCATGAGCTAAACTATGTAACAAATGTTTCATTAGATTGTAACTTTCCTACAGTAGCCAGCTGACAGGAAACATATCCTTGTACAATATTTTCCCCGCTGCAGATAGGCTATAATAGCATACTGATGCGTGCATCTATCGAAATGCGATTTATACTCACTCTCCAATTTTTGGGGGGGTTAAATCAAATATGCTATTATTAGGCCAACAATTATTAATTGCCTACATTTACAAATCGGTAGACGAATGACAATCATTTACAGCATGATGCAAGATATTTCGTTTCCAAGCCAGGGCCAAATTGCCTTCTTTGAGCGAGAAAGAGAATGTGATAATTTTATAAAATAGAAAATAGAAAATAGAAAACATTTTTGCATGAAATACCCTACTTCCTGAATGTTGTGTATTGATTATATACTGTATAGTATACGTGATGAATGATTATTACTGGCAATCTACAGCTGCAGTGTTCCTCATTTGATTACCACATATAACAGGTTTCCCCAACTTGTGGTTAATTTGGCCCACGGGTGGTTTTATTTGGCTCTCAATTTTTCTGAGCAAAAAAAAAAAACACAAATCCCCCCCCAAAAAATGTTTCATTGCTTTCTTTTTTCATTGTTAGACATGAAAGCCTGTAAAAACACTAGGAAATCAACTCCAAGCATCCCCACGGATAATAGAAGGACACGTGATCATATACAAATGTAAGCAAGGTTTGAAATGATTATGTCATTGTCAATTCATATATCTGTTTGGGCTTCTTGTGGTCAATTTGCAGTCTAAAAATAATGTGTAATTGTTTTTCAGCCCCCCGACCATCTGCTCAAAAAAACAAAAAACAGAGTAAGGCTAAATGTAGTTGATGATCCCTACCATAAACTTTAACTCACGTAGCCTATTACATTATGTAGTGAACGTTTATGAAGACAGACGGACACATGGAATTATTTGACTTGGATGGATGGTTGACATGACAGAAAGGTAGGAGAGACATGTTCTTATCTAAAAGGTGGGTGCAACTTTGCTTGAATATTTCTTGAGTGCATAAAAGTTACGTGCGTTGTGTCACGCACAGCACAGCACTGGTCTACCTTTTTGAAAATCAGCGTGAAATAAAACAAATAAACACGCACAAACCTCTGACATCATCAGGCCACAGGAGGAGAACAAACGTTTACACAGACAGAAAGACAGAACAGCAGCATCTCATCTACAGGAGGCAGTGTATTTGTTTGCCTTTTGCCAGGATTTCTCTCTCTACCGTGATAGAGCTAACACGTGCTGAAACTCAAATCCCCTGAGTCAGCCTACCGGGCTGGACAAATTCATTCAAATACTCTTCACTTTGTACATTGAGACTCTAGTTTGAGCTAGAACCATATGTTTCTTAGTTGTATTATAGTATTGCATTTGGCAGTAAGATATCTCACAGTATTTGGTGTAGGCCACAGGTGCTATTTAAGTAGCTTGAGCAGGTGCAATCTGAAAATGTCCCCCTCCAATTTTCCACTTCTCACTCCCTCCTAATAAATACATTGTAAAGGAACAAAAAAGGCCAAGTGGTCCATTTGTAGACATAATAATCAATTATCTACAGTTTATCTGTAAACAATTTTGAACTGGAACCCAATTTGAGCTACAATGAAAACGGACACATTTTCCTTCTAAAACTAGTAGTTTGGTCCATATGCAGTGTAAAACCGTTAGTTTGTGATGTGTGGAAGCAAGCCATTGTGACTGACAGGCTGATTTATGCTCAGCCAGTGGCTAGCCGTAAACCGTTAGTCAGTGGTGTGTCAGACTGTGAATGGCATCCCAGAGAGGGTTCTGTTACCAACCACTATAATGACCCTGCTGTTATAGTAGTCTATGGTCCCCACTTTACTGAGGCCTCATGGCATGCACATGCACACCCCTGCACGAACACATACACACACACACACACACACACACACATGCACAAACCCACAGAGACACATCACACAGACACACACATGCACACACACACACACACACACCCACCCACCCACAGAGACACATCACACAGACACACACACTTACCTGTTGCGTAGACTGGTGCAGAAGCAGTGCTGTTGGTATCACTGTACACACTGCTGGCCAGGGTCAGAGAAAGCAAAGCGGTGCAAAGCAGAGCTATCATTTTCTCTTTTTCACACCAAGGGGCCTCTTCACTGGAAATGCAAAGAAATTCTAAATGAAATGTCTCACTAATTTGCTAGGTAGCAAATGTATCAGAATCAAGAGTTCTTTGTTTGAAGTGTGCCAGTAACCCTGGTGCAGCAGCCGCCGGTAGTGCTACTGGAAAGTTTGGGCTCCTTAGAGGTCCACACAAGTGCCTTTTATTGTAGCCCAGCATGGCTGAGACCACTCCCCCTCAGAGGGAGAGAGAGCCCATCATCCTGGCTCTCCTCCACCTCCCCACAATGTTAGGTGTCTCCACGCTGGTCTCCCCGAGGAGCAGAAAAGGTACACTATACTGTCCTCAACGTGTCCCTCAGGGGAGTCCACTGAACAAAGAAACATATTCACAAATATTTGTATTGTGTCCATTCAGGTCCAAAGCAAAAAACACCTTTATCCACTCATTTTAATTACTTTCTGCTTTTTGGTGATCGTTTTCTTCCTGTGACCACAATGCTGCTTCTTCCATGTTCTTTGTAGCGAGCCTGCAGCACAACCTAAACTATTATAGTACTTTTGCTATGGCTGTAAGTCCTGCTGTAATGTTTTACCTCTGCAACTGAAATCCAAGCACCTTTCCAGTTGAGAGGGGGGAGAGCATCATCTTAAATAGAGACTGCACCTGCCTGGGGTTTGTGTTGGGGTGTGTGAGGCCCTCCATGTGATTTTACCTGCTCTTTCTTGGCTGCCCTTGCTGATATTTCATTTATTTCTACATCCAGTGATGATACAAGAACCTAAAAACCTGCCTGGCTGCAAATCTGTACAGTGCTCCCAAAGTTCACCTCACTGCAAATCCCTCTCCTTGCCTTCACGTTCTTTATTTCCCCTAATCCCCTCCTTTCTCAGTCTAACCTTCTCTGTACAGTGAAAGCCTATTTTCATTTCCTGCCACTTAAAGTTGTTCTATGGCAGATGTGTGCAATAATAACTGACTAGATAGGAACACTATACGTAGATAGTGCCCTCTTCAATGAGGAGGACTCATTTAAACTCTAATCTGGAAACCTCTTCAGGTCTTTCTAAACTGATTCGATAGGGCTGCTTAGGCTATTCCGGGGTATGGCGGGTGAGGGGGAATGTGTGGTCTGTCTTAATCATTTTCTCAGCCGTCCGGATGGTCCTTGAGTGACGGCAGCACTAGGACGGAGGGACAAACCACAGATTGTGTCCTGGGCCCCTCGATCACAAGAGTTGTTACAGCTGGGGAAATTCAAACCTTTTTATATATTTTTTCCTCTCGGTCTCTCTCTCTCTATCTCTCTATATTTGTTTAAACACCCTGAGATGTGACAACACCCCTGTCACAGAAGACCCTATGGGCCCTTGTCGTATAGACTAAAGCCCCAGCTAATCACATCTTCCACACCTAAACCTCCATCCACCGGAGATAGTACATAAGGTTTGATGTAAGTCATAAGTTTACTATAGAGATGAGCGTGGGGGACGCATAAACACTATAAACCCTTAGTCTCATGGCAGAGATAGGAACTCGGAACGTAAGCTAGCCAGGTGCAACTTCAACCATCCACTTTAAGTTGGCAGCATTAGGATTTAGTAAAGTTTTTATCTAAAATGCAAGGGAACTCAATGTATGGTGCAATATCGCATAGATGAATACCTTTGGCTATACTTTCAACAGATTCTAGTCCTGTGGTAGTTAAAGATTGAGCAATTCCGAAGTAATTACAGGGACAATGTTTGGCAGATCGTATGAGCTCTACATACCTGCTCTAGGCTGGTAAGTAACTCTAATGAATGGCTCTGTAACCACTGGGGGATTTCACCTCAACATACAAGTCTATATAGTGTTTTCCTCTAATCAAAGCAAGCACCGCTATGATTGTGATAATTTTCACCCCCATTGAGAGAAACACTTACAGACAAACCGCAAGGGCAAATGTAGATCCAGCGAACACACCCACCATTCTGCATACAAACTTACAATGCTATTGAATCAGTTTATCTTGGATGTGTGCAGATTTGAACAGTATTGTTTTACTCGAATTTTCAACGGGAAAAATCATGTAAGTTTGTTTGGAAACACAATCAACCTTTGAGGACACAACTGATACCTGACGTTCCCCAACTATTGGCTTTCTCGGTTCCTTAAGCATTCCATGCTTTAAAAAAATAAAAAACAGATTTTCCCAAGGGTTTTCCTTTCCAATGGCAGCCTTCCGCATCTAAGATGGAAGGTGGCTGAGCTACAGCAGTGTTTGTCAGACCATGAGACATCGCAGAAACTTCTGTAGCGTACGAACGGTGCTTTACTTTCCCCCACAAGCGTCACAGGACTCGTCTGAAGTTAGTACCGCCGATCTGACAACTTCTGCCTATAGTGTCCGAACAGTTTGGGCTAGAAACTAATATGACCCCTCTATGGAAAGGGGAGACTCTTACGAACACGTACATTTTTTGATCTAGGACACCCACAAGCCTCACAAGACTCGTCAGAAAGTCGCCCGGTACCAGTTTCAAAAAAGTTCTGGAAGTGTATATATGAAAGTAGTTTAGTGCAACAAAAATAAGGGGTTAAATATGGGTAAATAATGTCCTATTCTTTCTTATATCTCTCAGATATAGGACAGACACTTTAACACAAACTTCCTTTTAATAAATGTTTTGACGATCTGTTTTTCATGTTTGAATCTGGTATTCAATGTGTCTTGAATATTTAATATGTCCTCCTCTTTAGGCTTAGATTCTTAAGGTTTAACCACGTTTCCATCCATAGTTTTATGCAAGTTCAGTCTAAACCATATAAAAAAAATCACGACAGCTGTGATGGAAACAGGAAGTGTCAGTACAATTTCAGAAATGTCGACAGACAATTTGCTTACTCGACATGGTGGGATCGTTTTGTGTCGGTAAAAGGAATTTGGTGACAAATTGCGGGGTAAACGATTTCTTGGGCAAGTATTGATAGACCCGAGATTCTACATTGTGGTGTCCTCTAACCACAACTTGAAAAAGCATGCACTGTTTTTTTAACTACAGATTAAATAAATGATGATGAACTTCACAGGGTGTTGAAAGTGCAAGGTTATGAGCTTGGTGCTCCTTTCCAATAAATATTGAGATTTTAATCTGTATGCTAGTGACATGATGATCAGTGTTTAGCTGCCAAATAACAAATAAGAATCTTATACATCTTATAATATAACCTAACCTGTCAACCTTATCAACAAACTGTTGTATGCATGAAAACCAGATTGGGCAAGTGTGCCATTTATCTCAACATTTTGCGTGACAAAACAGTAAATCGATAAATTGGAAAATGCAAATGAAAAACATTGAACTTACATTTTATATTTGGCACATAACTTTTTTTATGTGCACTACGTCATCATGCACAGCCTGTAACAAATCTGTTTTTATCGAAAATGCAAAAAAAATTAATAATGCAGATTTTATAATAATCTCATGAAAATCTGTCGCAAATTGGATGGAACCTAGCTAGTGTTTCGAACTTAATCACTGGCAATTGGCCTTTTAACACAGTTCTGTCGAAAGACTGCTTCATTTGGTATTTATTAGGATCCCCATTAGCCGCTGCAAAAGCATCAGCTACTCTTTCTAGGGTCCACATGAAAACGTGACATAATACATAGCACAGAACATTATTAGTCATGGACTGAATTACATACATTTTAAATGTCGCACACAGCCTATTGTACATATCAGTACATGCACACAATATCTATGTCTAATACAGAGTACAGTACAAATTACAAAACAATATATATAAAATGGCTGTGTCTCTTCACAGTCCCTTTTGTGTAGTAAGCTGTTCATTTATCATTTTTTTAAACTGGTTTTTGTCACATGTGCTCCCTCTCCGGCCTCTAGGTCACCAGGCTGCTCGTTATCACCATCGTTACGCACACCTGCGCGTCATCAGACTCACCTGGACTCCATCACTTCCCTGATTACCTTCCCTATATATGTCACTCCATTTGCTTCCTTCCCCAGGGCGTCATTGTTTATTTTATTAGAACACTCGCTCCCTGAACTTGCTTCCCGACTCTCAGCGCACATCGTTACAGTTTTATTGGTAGCTTGAGTTACCTGGGGTGGCAGAGAGTTCCATGTAGTCACCATGGCTCTGTTTCCCAGTGTCTGTTCTGGACCTGGGGACTGTGAAGAGACCACTGGTTGCATGTCTTCTGTTGTACGGATGAGTGTCCGAACTGTGTGCCAACTGCTTGAACAGACAGTTCGGTACCTTCAACACATCAATACCTCGCATGAAGACCAATAGTGATAGTCAATGTCTTCTCAAATTTGAGCCAGAAAAGACTGGCATGCATGTTACTGACACTTTCCCTCCGTGTATAGTGCCTTCGGAAAGTATTCAGACCCCTTGACTTTTTCCCCATTTTGATACGTTACAGCCTTATTTTAACATGGATTGAATAAATAAAAGTCCTCAGCAATCTACACACAATAGCCCATAGTGACAGAGCAAAAACAGCGTTTTAGAAACTTTTGCAAATGTATAAAAACACAAACAGAAAACTTTTGACATAAGTATTCAGACCCTTTGCTATGAGGCTTGATATTGAGCTCTGGTGCATCCTGTTTTCATTGATCATCCTTGAGACGTTTCTACAACTTGATTGGAGTCTACCTGTGGTAAATTCAATTGATTGGACATGATTTGGAAAGGCACACACCTGTCTATATAAGGTCCCACAGTTGACAGTGCATGTCAGAGCAAAAACCAAGCCATGAGGTCGAATGAATTGTCCGTTGAGCTCCGAGACAGGATTATGCTGAGGCACAGATCTGGGGAAGGATCACCAAAACAATTTTGCAGCATTGAAGGTCCCCAAGAACACAGTGGCCTACACAATTCTTAAGTGGAATAAGTTTTGAACCACCAAGACTATTCCTAGAGCTGGCCGCCCCAGCAAACTGAGCAATTGGGGGAAAAGGACATTGGTCAGGGAGGTGACCAAGAACCCAATCGTAACTCTGACAGAGCTCTAGAGTTCCTCTGTGGAGATGGGAGAACATTCCAGAAGGACAACCATCTTTGTAGCTCCCTACCAATCAGGCCTTTATGGTAGAGTGGCCAGACGGAATCTACTCCTGAGTTAAAGGCACATGACAGCCCGCTTGGAGTTTACTAAAAGGCACCTAAAGACTCTCAGACCATGAGAAACAAGATTCTCTGGTCTAAACCAAGATTGAACTCTTTGGCATGAACTCAAAGAGTCATGTCTGAAGGAAACCTGGCACCATCCCTATGGCAAAGCATGGTGGTGGCAGCATCTTGCTGTGGGGGATGTTTTCAGCGGCAGGGACTGGGAGACTAGTCAGGATCAAGGCAAAGATTAACAGAGCAAAGTACAGAGAGATCCTTTATGAAAACCTGCTCCACAGCGCTCAGGACCTCAGACTGGGGCAAAGGTTCACCTCCTAACAGGACAACGACCATAAGCACACATCCAAGACAACGCAGGAGTTGCTTCGGAACAAGTCTCTGAATGACTTTGAGTGACCCAGCCAGAGCCCGGATTTGAACCCAATCTAATATCTTTGGAGAGACCTGAAAATAGCTGTGCAGCAATGCTCACCATACAACCTGACAGAGCTTGAGAGGATCTGCAGATAAGAATGGGAGAAACTCCGTAAATACAGGTGTGCCAAGCTTGTAGCATCATGCCAAGAAGACTTGAGGCTGTAATCGCTGCCTAAGGTGCTTCAACAAAAGTACTGATTAATGGGTCTGAATAATTATGTAAATATGATATTTCAGAGTTAAACTAGGAAACATTTCTAGAAACCCGTTTTTGCCTTGTCATTATGGGGTATTGTGTGTAGATTGATGAGAAGAAAAAAATACAATTTAATCAATTTTCTAATAAGGCTGTAGCCACATTTTTTTTTGGGGGGGGGAAAGTCAAGTGGTCTGGATACTTTCCAAAGGCACTGTAAGTGCAATAAGTGATGCTTTGTTCTGGACCAACTGCAATTTACGTACCTATGCCCTTCTTTGCAGCACATGACCACACAGCTGGGCAGTAGTCCAGGTGCGACAATACTAGAGCCTTTAGGACCTGTCTGGTCGACTGAGATGTCAAGAAGGCAGAGCAACATCCAGCAGTTAAGTCGCCTCAACTTGCTCAATAACCACAGTATTCAATAATAGATCTAAACGAGGTTTAGCGCTGAGCGAGTGATTTGTCCCAAAAATTATGCTTTTAGTTTTTGAGATATTTAGCCCCAGCCTGTTGCTAGTTACCCATTATAAATCTGTCTGGAGCTCTTTGTTAAGTTTCTCAGTTATTTATTTTACTGTTGCGGCCGATGTGTATACTGTTTGAGTCGTCACCGTACATAGACACACAGGCTTTATTCAAGTCAGTGGTAGGTCATTTGTAAAAACAGAAAACAATAATGGCCCTACACCACACTGAGGTACACCACACTTAACTAAATTTGCATGAGAGAGGCTTCCGTTACCTCTATGAGATAGGCAACTGTCAATCCATTATAAGACATAGGATGCAAATCCATAATACCTAAGTTTCTTCAGCAGTAGGTTATGATCAATGACATCAAAAGCTGCCTCAATGAAAGATGGAGCCAAGTTTTGATTTCTTACTTAGAATTTAATTTAAAGTACTGCAGAGCATTTTACTATCATTCTTTATTTCATGTATCTTTGTTTCATAGTATAGTTTCTTCTTTTTGTTTAGTGTAGTTATGTAATTTCTCAATTTATGTCATGTCTACTCCTGCTCGCCCTCGCTGGCGCTCGTCGTTGCCGGTCTACTAACCACTGGTCCTGGCAACCCATCATTATACACACCTGGCAACCTTCACCTTTAATAATGTGTTCTTAATAACTGACTTGTGTAGTTAAATAAAGATTAACTTTAAACTGTAACTTCATTACGCACACCTGTGCCTCATCATTACGCACACCTGTGCCTCATCATCACTTCCCTGATTGCTTCCCTTTATTTAGCCCTCTGTTGTCATCAGTCCTAACATGTTTTTGGTTTCTCTCTCATGCTCAGTACACTTCCCATGTTTGTTCTTTTGTATCTGTTCAGTATTATAACTCACCTTCTGCACCTTCTTTCTGACTCCCGGCGTCTACGAATAACATTTCACAATATGGAAGCAGCAGAAGATTCAACCGAGACGGTTAATTAACAAAGTAATCTACTCCAACACGACGACCAGCTAGAAAAATGGTTACGGCCATGGAGGAGGTCCTCCGTGTTCTCCATCGCCTCGACATCACCAGTGATGTTCTCCATACCCCTATCAGAGGGCCTCATACCACGGGTCGTCACAGTGAGCCAGCCCCCGGCCTACCCTGCCATCTACCCAGGTCAGCAATGCCCAACTGTCCCTTCTGGAGAAATAGAGAAACATGATGGTTCATATTTCTCGAGTGGTTCCGACGTGCAGAGGAGGTTTGTGACGCTGCCCACGTGAGGCACTGTCCGCCGCCAGAAGGAGCAGGCTGACCGCCACCGTAGTGAGGTACCCATATTCCATCCCGGTGACCAGGTCTGGCTCTCCACTAGGAACCTTTCGCTCTGCCTGCCCTGCCCAAAGCTGAGCCCCTGGTTTGTGGGGGCAATGAGGTAACTTACCAATTACAGCTCCCCATTAACTACCGGATCTCACCCTCTTTTTACGTTTTCCTCCTCAGACCGGTGGTTCCTGGTCTCCTGGCTGATGCCGTCCCTCACGACACCCCTATGTCTCCCCTGGACATCGAGAGAAGTCCCACCTCTGACATCAGTTCCATCCCGGACTCCCGACGTTGTGGGGTTTCAGCTCCAGTACCTGGTGGCCTGGGAGGGGGTACAGTCCAGAGGACGACATCCTAGATCCCAATTTCATCCGAGAGTTCCACCTTCCCGTCAGGACCGGCCCGCTCCTCTCCCTCAGGGCCGTCCTACTGGCTGACGTCGTCCTGCCAGCAGGACGTGTGTCAAGTGGGAGGTGCAGTCATGTCTACTCCCGCTCCGGCGCTCAACGTTGACGTCTACTAACCACTGTTCCTGGCAACCCAGCATTACTCACACCTGGCAACCTTCATTACGCACACCTGGCAACCTTCATTACGCACACCTGCACTTCGTCATTAGGCACTCCTGGATTTTATTTAGCACTCCGTCATCAGTCCTTAGTCGTTATTGGTTTTTCTCTCACGTTCAGTACACTTCCCATGTTTGTTCTTTTGTATCTGTTCAGTATTATAACTCACCTTCTGCACCAGTCTTTGCAACGTAGTTTTTTCTAAATATGGCTATTATATTATGATCACTACATCCGATGGGTGTGGACACTGCTTTAAAGCAGATTTCTGCAACATCAGTGAAGATGTGATCATTACACATGGATGATTTCGTTCTTGTTTGTAAATACCCTGGTAGGTTGACTGATGACTTGAACCAGATTGCAGGCACAGGTTACAGCTTGGAGCTTCTTTTTGAGTGGACAGCTTGATGACAACACGTCTTTTTAGGTCAACCAGAAAATAAACCTCTCTTTTGGTATCACATACATTATCCAACTTTTCACACACACACAATTCAAATACTGACTTTTAGCACTTTGTGGTCGACAACAACTTCCTACGAGAATAGGCATTAGGTGAGGCAAATTAACCTGTAGCCATATTGCTTCCAAATCTGACATCAGATCCTCTCTCAGCCAAACAGGAATATGATTCTGGACATACACGGCAACACCACCTCCATTTGCATTTCTATCTTTCCTAAATATTCTATAACCATGTATAAATGCTACTTCATCATTAAAATATAAACTCATAGCTAGGGCATTATGACAACAGCACAAGTAATTAAAATGTCATACCATGTCCAGGTGACATGACGTGACCCAAATTATCATCAACACAGAATATGTATGGGACTGCAGAGGAGAAAACTATACGTCAGAGGGTTAATGCATTAATTTGGCTGGATGAATAATGGGGAATGGCCCTGATTTGAATATACAGTGATTTCAGAAAATATTCAGACCCCTTGACTTTTTCCACATTTTGTTATGTTGCAGCCTTATTCTAAAATGTATTAAATCGTTTTTTTACCTCACCAATCTACTCCCAATACCCCATAATGACAAAGAAAAAACAGGTTTTCAGGAGTTTTTACAAGTACAAAACTGAAATACCACATTTACATAAGTATTAAGACCCTTTACTTAGTACCTTTGGCAGCGATTACAGCCTTGAGTTGTCTTTGGTCTGACACTACACATTTGGCACACCTGTATTTTGGGAGTTTCTGCCATTCTTCTCTACAGATCCTCTCTCAAGCTCTGTCAGGTTGGATGGGGAGCGTTGCTGCACAGCTATTTACTGGTATCTGCCGAGATGTTCGATTGGGTTCAAGTCTGGGCTCTGGCTGGGCCACTTAAGAACATTCAGGGACTGAAGCCACTCCTGCGTTGTCTTGGCTGTGTGTTTAGGGTCTTAGTCCTGTTGGGAGGTGAACCTTTGCCCCAGTCTGAGGTCCTGAGCGCTCTGGAGCAGGTTGTTCTGGCTGTTCTTCTGGAAGGTTCTCCCATCTCCACAGAGGAACTCTGGAGCTCTGTCAGAGTGAACATCGTGTTCTTGGTTCCACACTTCTTCCATTTAAGAAGATGGAGGCCACTGTGTTCTTGGGAACCTTCAATGCTGCAGAAATGTTTTGGTACCCTTCCCCAGGTCTGTGCCTTGACATAATCCTGTCTTGGAGCTCTACGGACAATTCCTTCGACCTCATGGCTTGGTTTTTGAACTGTCAACTGTGGGACCTAATATAGGCAGGTGTGTTCTTTTCCAAATCATGTCCAATCAATTGAATTTACCACAGGTGGACTGCAAAATTATAGAAACATCTCAAGTATGATCAGTAGAAACAGGATATTTCTCAGCTCAATTTAGAGTCTCACTGCAAATTGTCTGAATACTTATATAAATAAGGTATGTCTGTAAAAATGCATACACTACCGTTCAAAAGTTTGGGATCACTTAGAAATGTCTTTGTTTTTTAAAGAAAAGCATCATTTTTGTCCATTAAAATAACATAAAATTGATCAGAAATAGACATTGTGTAGACATTGTTGTAAATGACCCCAACATTAGAAAAAGTGAAACATCGTCTTTGTTCATATTTCCATGAAGGCTGTACACCACCAGGGTACAAATATTGTCTTTGGTTAATTTTTGACCCGGCAGTTATAAAATCATTTACACACCACAAAAACCACAACGACACACACACACAATGAGAAATCGAGATTATGTGTGTTACTGATTGAATTCAGCAGCTCTTGAAGAAGAAGATCACCATGGCACAGTTAGAAAGAACTAGCCTGAGCTGCCACCTGCACTCCTCGCAACAAAAGGGAGAGAAGCCTTCTCATCAAAGTTTACCTTCACCCCCACCACCACTCTAGTTTCTTACCTCCCAAAGAGGAACAATAATGTGGTCCTCCTGAGCACACTGCACAAAACGGCTGATATCAGTGATCGTGAGGACAGGAAGCCAGCCATCATCCTGGACTACAACCACAACAAAGGAGGCGTGGACAACCTGGACAAGGTGATTGGAACTTACAGCTGCATGAGGATGACTGCCCACTGGCCCCTGATCATCTTCCATAACATCATTGATGTGTCCTCATACAATGAGTTTGTGATATGGAACAAGATCAACTCTACCTGGATGCCTGATAAGCAGAACATGAGGGTTTTCTTGGAGCAGCTGGGAAAGGCACTTGTAACCCCACACATTCAAAGAAGGGAGCGCCTCCCCTGCACAGCAGCCTCTGCAGCACTTGTGAAAGCTTTTTCAGGGGGCTGAATCTTGTCCTGATACACCTGAAGCTGCAGCTGGGGAAGGGAAGAGGATATGCCAATTCTGCCCCCCAAAGAAGGTCTGTAAAACAAATACTATGTGCTGCACATGTGAGAAATGCATCTGTAAAGTCCATGCACACACACTTGCATACTGTCATACATGTGCTATTTATAGTTGATTGATTTAGGTTCTTCACATTTTTTCTAATATCTTATTTTATTTATTTGTTGTGAGAAGACTAGTATTTTGTAGTTGAATTCCTCATTGTACAGTATATAAGAATATATCACTATGTTGCCAAAAAAGTTCAAGACTGTTATTGTTTCCCTTCAATAAAATGCATTCAAAACTACTTTTTGCACATTTCTGCTACTTTCTTAGGCTATACAAGTGCTTTGTCTTGCTAAAAAAAAAGGTTTACACCTATGCAGTACCTTTAGCCATAATAATAAACCTCTACTTGGTGTGGGGTGGCATTTCTTTGTGGGGCCGCACAGCCCTCCATGTGCTCGCCAGAGGTAGCCTGACTGCCATTAGGTACCGAGATGAGATCCTCAGACCCCTTGTGAGACCATATGCTGACACATGCACATTTGTGGCCTGCTGGAGGTCATTTTGCAGGGCTCTGGCAGTGCTCCTCCTTGCACAAAGGCGGAGGTAGAGGTACTGCTGCTGGGTTGTTGCCCTCCTACGGCCTCCTACACGTCTCCTGATGTACTGGCCTGTCTCCTGGTAGCGCCTCCATGCTCTGGACACTACACTGACAGACACAGCAAACCTTCTTGCCACAGCTCGCATTGATGTGCCATCCTGGATGAGCTGCACTACCTGAGCCACTTGTGTGGGTTGTAGACTCCGTCTCATGCTACCACTAGAGTGAAAGCACCGCCAGCATTCAAAAGTGACCAAAACATCAGCCAGGAAGCATAGGAACTGAGAAGTGGTCTGTGGTCACCACCTGCAGGACCACTCCTTTATTGGGGGTGTCTTGCTAATTGCCTATAATTTCCACCTTTTGTCTATTCCATTTGCACAACAGCATGTGAAATTTATTGTCAATCAGTGTTGCTTCCTAAGTGGACAGTTTGATTTCACAGAAGTGTGATTGACTTGGAGTTACATTGTGTTGTTTAAGTGTTCCCTTTATTTTTTTGAGCAGTGTATATAGCAGCTCCCTGGGCTCCCGCCATCGGTGGCCACGGGACAAGGGCCATCTGACTGCAGGCATCCGGAGGGCCATCTGGGACCCCTCGGGCCCCATTTCGTAAATCTCCACAAAGGCCTGAGGAGAGCAGGTCAAGGCTGAACAGGGAGAGGGTATCAATGTTTGCCACATTAAACACCACCAAACGTGTTTCTAATCATCTTCACAGGCACAGCATGTGATATGGGGCAGGAATATTGCTGGTTAATGTCACACAGACAACATTCTGCTTATATTAACATTAAAATGTGGTTGGCACAAAGATGGGAAAATGAGCTAGGTGCGTTTGGAAAGGGATGGACTCATGCGTGATAAGAAGTAATGAGACACCACACCGCCGTTGCATAATGGTTTCAGCCTCGCATAAGATCAGAGAGGAACAAAAACTATGTGATTTGTTAAGCTATCTTATTATGGACGTACTTTGTCATCTGATCCTGATCAAAGATAGCTAGACTTATGGTACAGTTCCTTTAGCACTGCATCCCCATTTATATGCTATCTGTGTGCAATGCGTGGCGTCCAGGGTGGTAATAGCAGGATTGTCCTTTGCCCATGCAAGGTCCTAATCACTGCACAGCATATCAAAAACATCAAATGCTAAGGATTAGCATTTGGCCCATCTGTTTGATTTTAGATGGAAACACACAATGCTACATTAGAGTTATAAAAGCACCACTCCATGAACAAAGAGAGGTTCAAATGAGAATATGTCTGCACTGTGCCGCCATGAAGCATCTGTGTGAGGAACACAGCAAATGCACATATTTGGAGCATGAGTACCCACAACCCCCTCCAAAAACCACCCAGATCAGTCTTTGCAACTTTACACAGCTTGTGATATACACTCCACACACAAGAGGGCATAAAACACACATTGGATCAGTTTATGACTGCAAGGCAGGTTAAGAGAATTATAAGACCCCTGTGTCAATTGCATATATTTTTCTCTAAATCTCCCAACCTTCTCTGTGCATTCTCTTTGGGGGGCAAGGAAGTACAGTTGAAACGAGTCCTATATTGACATCATTTGAAAGGCTTCTCAATAAGGAAGAAGCCACTGCTTCAAAACCACCATAAAAAAGCCAGACTACGGTTTGCAAATGCACAGGAGGACAAAGTTAGAACTTTTTGGAGAAATGTCCTCTGGTCTGATGAAACAAAAATAGAACTGATTGGCCATAATGACTATCGTTATGTTTGGAGGAAAAAGGGGGAGGCTTGCAAGCCGGAGAACACCATCCCATCCATGAACCACCGGGGTGGCAACATCATGTTGTGGGGGTGCTTTGCTGCAGGAGGGACTGTTGCACTTAACAAAATAGATGGCATCTTGAGGTAGGAAAATGATGTGGATATATTGAAGCAATATCTCAAGACATCAGTAAGGAAATTAAAGCTTCTTTCAAATGGACAATGCCGCCAATCATACTTCCAAAGTTGTGGCAAAATGGCTTAAGGACAACAAAGTCAAGGTATTGGAGTGGCCATCACAAAGCCCTGACCTCAATCCTATAGAAAATTTGTGGGCAGAACTGAAAAAGCGTGTGCGAGCAAGGAGGCCTACAAACCTGACTCAGTTACACCAGCTCTGTCAGGAGGAATGGGCCAAAATTCACCCAACTTATTGTGGGAAGCTTGTGGAAGGGTACCCAAAATATTTGACCCAAGTTAAACAATTTAACGGCAATGCTACCAAATACTAATGGAAACTTAGTGTATGTAAACTTCTGACCCTCTGGGAATGTGATGTTAGAAGTGAAAGCTGAAATATAAATCATTCTCTCTACTATTATTCTGACATTTCACATTCTTAAAATAAAGTGGCGATCCTAACTGACCTAAGACAGGGAATTTATACTATGATTAAATGTCAGGAATTGTGAAAAACTGAGTTTAATTGTATTTGGCTAATGTGTACGTAAACTTCAGACTTCAACTGTAGATACTTTTGTACCTGTTTCCTCCAGCATCTTCACAAGGTCCTTTGCTGTAGTTCGGGTTTTGATTTGCACTTTTCCCACCAAAGTACGTTCATCTCTAGGAGACAGAACGCGTCTCCTTCCTGAGCGATATGATGGCTGCGTGGTCCCATGGTGTTTATACTTGCGTACTATTGTTTGTATAGATGAACGTGGTACCTTCAGGCGTTTGGAAATTGCTCCCAAGGATGAACCAGTCTTGTGGAGGTCTACAATTTATTTCTGAGGTCTTGGTTGATTTCTTTTGATTTTCCCATTATGTCAAGCAAAGAGTCACTGAGTTTGAAGGTAGGTCTTGAAATACATCCACAGGTACACCTCCAATTGACTCAAATTATGTCAATTAGCCTATCAGAAGCTTCTAAAGCCATGACATCATGTTCTGTAATTTTCCAAGCAGTTTTATGCACAGTCAACTTAGTGTATGTAAACTTCAGACCCACTGGAATTGTGATACAGTAAATTATAAGTGAAATAATCGGTCTGTAAACATTTGTTGGAAAAATTACTTGTGTCTTGCAAAAAGTAGATGTCCTAACAGATTTGCCAAAACTATAGTTTGTTAACAAAAAATTTGTGGAGTGGTTGAAAAACAAGTTTTAATGACTCCAACCTAAGTGTACGTAAACTTCCAACTTCAGCTGTATATGGCTCCACTTTGGCTGCAGATGTCAACCATTCCGGCCAAGGATGGCGGGATCATCACCATAATTGGTAAGAGCCCAAGATTAGTTTTTAGACTTCTTATGACTGCTTATAATAGTAAATCATGATGCACACTACTGGGCGTTCGGCTATTGGCAAGGGCAACTTATTGTCTGTGGTGTGCATTTAGTTTTTGCCAGAGTTCATCATATAAAGACATTGGATAAACAGGTAGGGCTCATAATGAAAAAAATCTGATCTTTTCATTTTCTTGTAACCCTTTGATTGTTTAAAAAGCCCAACTTCAATTATTAAACCTCTTATGACTGCTACATACAGTATAACAGTAAATTATGTCATCGTTGGATGGAGACACCACTGGGCGCTCAGCTATTGGCAAGGGTCACTCTGTTGCTCTCTCTTTTGTTGTTGCTAGAGTTAATGAAACAAATGTTTTATAAATATGTGGGGCTTATTGACATGTTCTTGAGATGTCCTTTGTTGCAAAGCCTTGGTTATTTGTGGTGGCGCTATAGCTGGCAGTCAGGGGACAGTGCACTTTCTTTCATGCCAGCTAATTGCTGGCTGTAACCCCACAGCTGGCGTAGAATAGAGACATTGAGAGTGCTTAGAGGGCCATGACTCTATGGAACAGCATATATCTGAATCAGTGACGTGTCATAAAACAAATGACCCTGAATGCATAGCAGGGAATAATTAGGGTTGTAATAGGATTCATGTGACCTCTGTGTGAGACTACAGCTAATGGGCTCTGCATATGGAGTCAGCCATATTGGATTGGGACACAGGGTGAGGCTCTGAAGTGGGCACACACTCCCCATCATTTTTAGTCAGGCTCTGGTAGAACCAGTATGGGGAGAAGGAAGTGGTGGTCTGTAGCCTTTGCATAAGTGCTGGCATGCTTCCCAAAGTGTGTCAGGATGGAGACAGACATGTCTATGTTCCAGGGAATTCACTGGAGAGGAACATTCAACAATCAAACACTATGTGTTTCTCTTCATCTGTTTCAGTTTGCTTTTATAAAGGAGAGCTAAGCATTGGACAATTATGTCTCATTATGGGTTCTGAATGTATGCTGTTTGAAAGGGAAACATTCAAACCCAAAACAATACTTCTTCGTAAAATATCTCTGAAGATAAAGAAAGTGTACGCTCCATAGAACCCAGATGTGATTACAGTACTTTGTCAGTCTCATAGCTTGCTGTTTAAGTTCACTGGTTGCCATCACTGAGCACACTGGTGTTGTTAAAGCACATTTTTGGGGGGTTTCCTCGAGTGGTACAGCGCTGTACATTCACCATTTACGAGAAACCGAGCTACAATAGTTACTGTTATATTCCTGTACGTGATCATACGTTTAACAAGTCAGCTGCACGAATGTGTCACTAATCAGTGGAGGGGGTGGTCTATCCTTCTTTACGGTGGCCTGTAAGCCTCACTCTCACTCTCACCCTCCCACCCAAACCATTTAGTGACGTCTGCTGAAATATCAGACCCTTTGACAAAATTATATGCAAACGTTCACTCCTCAAGGGACAAATTACAGGAATAAGTCCTTTGTACAGTATTTTCTGTACTTAGAATGAAACAAGGCCTCTTAGGCCTCTCTGAGGTCCAGAAGCAGATGCTAAGGTGGCACCATGAAGACACGTGGCTCTGGGAGATGTCTGACAGATAACATATTAAGGTCCCTGATGATTGTGGAGAAACAACCACCCCTCTTCCTCATAATGAACCCTGGCACTAAGTCACAGAAGCAACCCAACCCAAACGACAATATTATAATAATAGTGGTGAATCATTAGCTTTGTGGTCTAGGCATGGTTTGGTCCAAGTAAAAGGACAGGAGAAGATGAAAGACAGGGTGGCTTTGAGTGCTGGACACAGTGCCATTACTCACACTGCAAGCCTTAGGGTGACGGGTTCCTCCCTTCAATGTTTCTTTGCAATCCAAGAGAGTTCTATCTCATCCAAGCAGCATTTTATGATCCCTATGGAAATGAATTGATTAGTCTGGGAGTGCCTTCACAGAGTGTTAGTAAGTATGGAGGCCATATGTAGCTGAAGACAGCATCTATGGATGGGAAAAAGCTGAAACCGAAGACAATGGGAATTTTAAGGAGGTTCGTCATAGGGTAGTGGGTAGGGAGGTGGATTCATAACAATCACTGTTCTCTTGCAGATTTAATGAATGACCCAAGAGATTGGACAGGGACAGGTTTACAGCCACGTGTTTTATATTCGTAATTGATTTAGGGGGTCGTAAAAAGTCACACAGTCCAAGATCGCAACTGGAGTCCAGGATCCCAACTGAAGTCCTCGCCAAGGACAAGGGTGGGGCTTTGCAGATCCACCTGGCATTGCAAAGCTTCAAATGTCTTCCGCGCGTCATGTCAGTTGTTGAATGTTTGTTTTTAATTTGAGTTTAATCAACATCATATTTTATTGTAAGCAAATAGGTAATACCACATGGATGTAGCTCTAGTTCGAATCGTTAAAGAGGGCTTGCAGATTGAAAACATATGGCCAGTTAACAGTGTTGGAGTTTCATCAGAACTGTATCAATTGATAAAAGGAACATGTAAAGGCACTGGAGGGATCACAGTGGATTACAGTATACACCAGAAGCCATACACTTTGTCAATGTCAATGATCCTATAGATCTCCTTTAGATTAAGAAGAACCATGTCATAGCACAGCTGGAGAAGACCAGGGAATGGATGTAGAACACAGCTACAGACTGAGTGTGTGTGTGTGGCTCAGAGGGATCCGTTTCCTAATCTAGTAGCCTACATTGTACCCTGGTGGAGAGCCAATGTCTCTCCTATGTGAGTACCTCATAGAAATAAAAAACATCTGTCCGATGAAAGGATAACAGAAATGGATAACTGGGGAAATGAACTTCTTACCATGTTGGTTATGAGATAGGAAAGGAAAATAATGAAATGACAAGCAGTCATAACAAAGCCTGTGTTTAGTAAAGATGTGTCAGTAGTTTCCCACACAGCTGTCAATCTTCTTTCCCCGTCACATTTAATTATGTATCTGTACAGTATGGAAAGCCACATATGAAGAAGAACTGATCGGTAGAGTCAACCCTGTTCTAGGCTGTTTCTGCTCATATTTGAATACCACTCCAGATCTCTCACTCATTGGTGTTTGACCATGACCAAACCGAGTGTGAGTGTCAAGCCAAGTGGACTCTATTGTTTGTTGCGCGCGACCTGGAGCTCGCTCCACGTTGATTTTATCTGCTATTGAACATAGTATATTCCGTCTTCAATTTTATCGATTATTTACGTTTTAGGATACCTAAAGTTGGATTAGGAAAGTTGTTTGAAATGTTTGGAACAAGTTTACAGGTAACTTATTAGATCGTTTTTAGTCATGTTGGGGGAGTTGGAACCGGTGTATTTCTGAATCAAACACGCCAAATAAATAAAGAAGGAATTTATCGAACAAAAAGACCATTTGTGATGTTTCTGGGACATTTTCGAGTGCCAGCAGAAGAAGATCTTCAAAGGTAAGGCATGAATTATATCGTTATTTCGGACTTTCCTGTCGCACCTGCCTGGTTGAAATATTATTTTCATGTGTTTGTATGATGGGGCTGTCCTCAGATAATTGCATGGTTTCCTTTCACCGTAAAGACTTTTTGAAATCTGACACGGCGGCTGGATTAACAAGAAGTTAAGCTTTATTTTGGTGTATTGCACTTGTGATTTTATGAAAGTTAAATATTTCTCATAATTTAATTTGAATTTCGCACTCTGCAATTTCACAGGATGTTGTCGAGACGTTACACTAGCGGAACGTCTAGCCGTATTTTGCTGGAAAACAAGAATAGTAGCTGCTGCCTTGGTGGCAATGGATCCATAATAAATACAAATACAAAACACGGGGGTCTAGGCCCTGAGGGGTGCATGCTGAGTCCTTTCCTGTACTCTCCGTTCACCCACGACTGCGTGGCCGTGCACTACTCCAACACAATCAATGAAGCCTCAATATGTGACTTTTTGGGCGACCCGACCAAATTCACATAGAAGCATGTGTTATAGATCTGTTCTGAAAGGTCCCAGAGTCTGCAACACCACTAAGCAAGGGCACCACCAAGCAAGCGGCACCATGAAGACCAAGGGACTCTCCAAACAGATCATGGTTGGGTTATAAAAAAATATCAGAAACTTTGAACATCTCATAGAGCACCATAATTAAAACATATAAATAATATGGCACCACAGCAAACCTGCCAAGAGAGCGCCACCCACCAAAACTCACGGACCAGGCAAGGAGGGCATTAATCAGAGTGGCAACAAAGAGACCAAATATAACCCTGAAGGAGCTGCAAAGCTCCACAGCGGAGATTGGAGTGTCTGTCCATAGGACCATTGCCATATACTCCACAGAGCTGTGCTTTACGGAAGAGTGGCCAGAATTAAAGCCATTTCTTAAAGAAGAAAATAAGCAAACACGTTTGGTGTTCGCCAAATAGCATGTGGGAGACTCCACAAACATATGGAAGAAGGTACTCTGGTGAGATGAGGCTAAAATTGAGCTATTTGGCCATCAAGGAAAACGCTATGTCTGGCGCAAACCCAACACCTCTCATCACCCCGAGAACACAATCCCCACAGTGAAGCATGGTGGTGGCAGCATCATGCTGTGTGTATGTTTTTCATCAGATAGGGACTGGGAAACTGGTCAGAATTGAAGGAATGATGGATGTCGCTAAATACAGGGAAATTCTTGAGGGAAACCTGTTTCAGTCTTCAAGAGATTTGAGTCTGGGACAGAGGTTCACCTTCCAGCAGGACAATGACCCTAAGCATACTGCTAAAGCAACACTTGAGTGGTTGAATGGGTAACATTTAAATGTCTTGGAATGGCCTAGTCAAAGCCCAGACCTCAATCCAATTGAGAATCTGTGGTATGACTTAAAGATTGCTGTGCACCAGCGGAACCCCATCCAACTTGAAGGAGGTGTAGACATTGTTAATGTTGTAAATGAATATTGTAGTTGTAAATGGCAACTTTTGTATGGAATATCTACATAGGCGTGCAGAGGCCCATTATCAGCAACCATCACTCCTGTGTTCCAATGGCACGTTGTGTTAGCTAATCCAAGTTAATAATTTTAAAAGGCTGATTGATCAATTGAAAACTGTTGTTCTGATTAAAGAATCAATAAAACTGGCCTTCCTTAAACTAGTTGAGTATCTGGAGCATCAGCGTTTGTGGGTTCGATTACAGGCTCAAAATTGCCAGAAACATTGACTTTCTTCTGTCAGTCTATTATTATTGTTCTGAGAAATTAAGGCTATTCTATGCGAGAAATTACGAAGAAACTGAAGATCTTGTACAACGCTGTGTACTACTCCCTTCTCAGAACAGTGCAAACTGGCTCTTACGAGAATTGAAAGAGGAGTGCGAGGCCCCGGTGCACAACTGAGCAAGAGAACAAGTACATTAGAGTGTCTAGTTTGAGAAACCGACGCCTCACAAGTCCTCAACTGGCAGCTTCATTAAATAGTACCCACAAAACACCAGTCTCAACGTCAACAGTGAAGAGGCGACTCCAGGATGCTGGCCTTCTATGCAGAGTTTCTCTGTCCAGTGTCCTTGCTCTTTTGCCCATCTTAATCTTTTCTTTTTATTGGCCAGTCTGAGAAATGGCTTGTTCTTTGCAACTCTGCCAAGAAGGCCAGCATCCCGGAATCGCCTCTTCACTGTTGACGTTGAGACTGGTATTTTAAGGGTACTATTTAATGAAGCTGCCAGTTGAGGATGTATGTATAGAGCCACGTTATCGTTATTCATTGTGCATGTATTCCTTGTGTTATAATTTTCTATGATTTCTCTATTTTTCTCTCTGCTTTGTTGGGAATGTCCCATCAGTAAGCATTTTATTGTTCTTCTACACCACGTCTACACCATGTGACAAATACAACTTGATTGATTGATCCTGTTGGTTCAAGACTTGGTGTATCGGTACCACTTGCGATGCAGTAGCAAAGAGAACAGTTTATGACTTGGGTGGCTGGAGTCTTTGACAATTTTTATGGCCTTCTTCTGACACGGCCTGGTATAGAAATCCTATATAGCAGAAGCCTCGGGCCCAGTGATGTACTGAGCAATATGCACTACCCTCTGTAGCGCCTTGTGGTTGGATGCCAAGCAGATGCCGTACCAAGCGATGATGCAGCCAGTCAAAATTCTCTCAACGGTGAAGATGTAGAACCTTTTGAGGTTCTGAGAGCCCATGTCAAATCTTTTCAGCCTCCTGAGGTCGAAGAGACATTCTCGTGCCTTCTTTACGACTCTGTTGGTGTTTGTGGACCATGTTAATTCCTTAGTGATGTGGACACCAAGGAACTTGAAGATCTCGACCCGCTCCACTACAGCCCCATTGATGTGGATGGGGGTGTGCTCGGCTCTCCATTTCCCGAAGTCCACAATCAGTTCCTTAGTCTTGCTGACGTTGAAGGGAAGGTTGTTGTCCTGGCACCACACTCCTTCTTATATCCTGTCGCACCATTGCTGGTTATCAGGCCTACCCGTGTTGTGTCATCAGCGAACTTAATGATGGTGTTGGAGTCATGCGAGGCCACACAGTCGTGGGTGAAAAGGGAGTACAGGAGGGTACAAAGCATGCTTCCATGAAGGGCCCCCGTGTCGAAGGTCAGCGTGGCGGATGTGTTGTTACCTACCCTCAACAACAGGGGGCAGCCCATCAGGAAGTCCAGGATCCAGTTACAGAGGGAGGTGTTCAGTCCCAGGGTCCTGAGCTTAGTGACGAGCTTGGAGGGCACTATGGTGTTGAACGCTGAGCTGTTGTCATTGAACAACATTCTCACATAGGTGTTCTGCTTTACCAGGTGGAAGAGGGCAGTGTGGAGTGCAGTAGAGATTGCATCATCTATGGATCTGTTGGGGTGGTATGTAAATTGAGTGGCACCCTGATGTGAGCCATGACCAGCCTTTGAAAGCATTTCATGGCTACAGATGTGAGTGCTACGTGGCGATAGTCATTTAGACAGGTTACCTTGGTGTTCTCAGGCACAGGGACTATGGTGGTCTGCTTGAAACATGTAGGTATTACAGACAGGGTCAGGGAGAGGTTGATGTCAGTGAAGACTCTTGTCATCTGCCCCGGCGGCCTTGTGAATGTTGACCTGTTTAAATGTCTTATTCACACCGGCTACGTAGAGTGAGATCACACAGTCATCTGGAACAGCTGGTGCTCTCATGCATGGTTCAGTGTTGCTTGTCTCGATGCGAGCATAGAAGGAATGTAGCTCGTCTGATCGTCTCGCATCACTGGGCAGCTCAGGGCTGGGTTTCCCTTTGTAATCCGGGATAGTTTACAACCCCTGCCACATCCTGCTCCTTTGAAAGTGGCAGCTCTAGTCTTTAGCTCAGTGTGGAAGTTGCCTGTAATCTATGACTTCTGGTTGGGATATGTAATTTATATATGATCATTGTGGGGATGACGTCGTCGATGCACTTATTAACCTCTAATTCCTCCCAAACCCGGATCCGGGAGCACCCCCCACAGTAAAAAAGCTGACTAGCATAGCCTAGCATAGCGTCACAAGTAAATACTAGCATCTAAATATCATTAAATCACAAGTCCAAGACACCAGATGAAAGATACACATCTTGTGAATCCAGCCATCATTTCTGATTTTTAAAATGTTTTACAGGGAAGACACAATATGTAAATCTATTAGCTAACCACGTTAGCAAAAGACACCACTTTTTTTACTCCACCAGTTTTTTACTCCATCAGTAGCAATCACTAATTCGACAAAATAAAGATATAAATAGCCACTAACCAAGAAACAACTTCATAAGATGACAGTCTGATAACATATTTATTGTATAGCATATGTTTTTTTAGAAGAATTTGCATATTTCAGGTATAAATCACAGTTCTACATTGCAGCTGCAATCTGAAATAGTGCCGAAGCTGCCAGAATAATTACAGAGACCAACGTCAAATACCTAATTACTCATCTTAAAACATTTCTGAAAAATACACAGCGTACAGCAAATGAAAGCCCAACATCTTGTGAATCCAGCCAATATGTCAGATTTTTTAAAGGTTTTACAGCGAAAACACAATATAGCATTATATTAGCTTAGCACAATAGCCAGAAACACAAGCAATTTACCAGCAGCACAGGTTAGCGATCGTAACAATACAGCAAAAGATATATAATTTTTGACTAACCTTGATATACTTCGTCAGATGACAGTCCTGTAACATCATATTACACAATGCATATAGGTTTTGTTCGAAAATGTGCATATTTAGCAGCACAAATCGTGGTTATACAATGTGATCAGTGGCAACAGGTCATGCATTCTGGCCGGCGCCATCTTGGAAAGGCACCTAATCTAATCAATAAATAATCGTAAACTTGACTAAAAAATACAGGTTGGACAGCAAATGAAAGATGCATTAGTTATTAATGCAACCGCTGAGTTAGATTTTTAAAATTAACGTTACTAGACATACAGTGTGCGTTACAGCCAGACTAGTGCCGCAATAATGGCGGACAAATGCGTTTACATTTTTCCACATAAATACGGAATAACATCATAAATAGCTCTTACTTTTGGACGAGCTTCCATCAGAATCTTGGGCAAGTGGTCCTTTGTCCAAAAGAATCGTTGCTTGGTTGTAAAACGTCAACTTCAACTTCGGAATTAGCAGATAACATTAGCTATGTGGCCACAACATGCCCAAATGTTCAAAGTGCAATACTAAGGAAATTCCGAAAATAGCAATATACTCGCATAAACTGATATAACTCGGTTTAAAATAACTTCGTTATGATGTTTCTAACACCTATATCGAATTAAATTACAGACGGATATAGCTAAGGCCGATAACTGAGCGTTTCAAAATGCCATCCTGAGGTCTTGCTTTGCGCAATGACGAACGTCGAAAAGAGAGCTCCCTTCGTTCCTTGGCCTTTTATAAGCTCTGAGAACTACGTAGAAACTCCATTCCACTTCTCATTGGTTACTGACATCCAGGGGAAGGCGGGTGCAGTTCATGTCGACCCATAGGATACATACAGAGCTTTAAACTGATCTGAGAACAGAGCCTCGTTTTCAGACCTTCGCAGTTCCTGTCATGAATTTCGCTGCAGAAAGAGTTCTGGTTCACCCACAGACATAATTCAAACGGTTTTAGAAACTAGAGATTGTTTTCTATCCAATAGTAATAATAATATGCATATTGTACGAGCAAGAATTGAGTATGAGGCAGTTTAATTTGGGAACGATAAATGTCCAAGTTGAAACAGCACCCCCTGTAGTGTCAAGAAGCCGGTAACTGATGCAGTAAACTTCTCAATATTATCGAATAAATCCCAGAACATATTCAAGTCTGTGCTAGCAAAACAGTCCTATAGCTTAGCATCCGCTTTGTCGGTCCACTTCCGTATTGAGCCTGTTACTGGTGCTTCCTGTTTGAGTTTTCGTAAACAGGAATAAGGAGGATAGAGTTGTGGTCAGATTTGCCAAATGGACGGTGTGGTAAAGCATTGCATGTGTCTGTGTGGAGCGAAGGTGATCTAGAGCTTTTTCACCTCTAGTTACACAGGTGAAATGCCTGGTAAAAATGAAGTAAAACAGATTTCAGTTTCCTGCATTAAAATATCCGGTCACGAGAACTCCACATCTGGATACACATTTTCTTGTCTACTTATGGTCCTATACAGCTCCTTGAGTGCTGTTTTAGTGTCAGCATTGGTTTGTGGTGGTAAATAGACACCTATGAAAATGACAGATTAAAACTCTCTTGGTAGCTTATCATGAGGTATTCATACTCAGGCGAGCAAAAACTTGTGACTTCCATAATATTAGAGATTGCACACCAGCGGTTGTTATTAATAAATAGACACACCCCTCCCCTAGGATAGGATAGTCTCGAACGGAGTTCATCCAGTCTGTTCTCCAGTGACTGTGAATTCGCCAACAGAACAGAGGGCAATGGTGGTCTATTTGTTCGCTGAAGTAATTTTGTTAGGAGGCTGCCTCGCCTGCCTCTTTTTCATGTCTGCTTCCTCTTTTGAGTCCTTAAAGATTTTAACGTACAAAAGCTAAGATCAGCATAAAAAAACATACAAAATAATTGGTCAGGAGCCCATAAAATGCCAGACTAGAAGGGAAGAGGGTGCCAATGCTTAGACATTGGCTTACCAGGCTAATGCACCCTTCTGGCATGTCGAATACCTGCATATGAACCCCGTCATTCACATTAATGCTATGACTCGATTGGGTCTCTACGAGAAGGAGGTCAAAGGGGGAGGAAGTGTAAAAGTGGTGCTTCGGTGACTACAGTCGTGTGATGAGTAAACCATGCCTTAGGAGTTCCATTGGCTTATGTAGTTCATTGGTATTATGTCTATATCTAGGCTTTAGCTTTGTGGGCTAATGGGCTTTCCTTGTACATCAAAGATCTAGGTTTGAATCCCATGACTTATATGTATAATTCTGGCAAAGGAATTGTTTTTTCGCAATAATTTGGCTGGGAAATTGTGATTAGCTTTATTGTCCAGAGGGCGTAGTCTAAACAATTTTGGACCAAGATATATTTATGTTGCTAATAGATGGTTAATTTGCCTGAAAAAAATTAGCACTGGTTACAACACATTTCTCTTTGCTAAGAAGCAATTTTTGTTTCTTTTTGACCATTCTCAGTAAGGTACGAAATTTTTACTCATAAATTATTTGATATTGAGATAAAAATGGCTGCATTGGACCTTTAATAACATTAAGGCACTTATTTCACTCATCCGCATCATGCTGGCTGAAGCGTAGGGCATCAACAAATTTGAACTTACTTCACATTTACCTTAATCTCTACAGGATTGGTGGGTTCCACGCAGGATGGTTGAGCTAACGTAGGCTAATGCGAGTAGCATGAGGTTGTAAGTAACAAGAACATTTCCCAGGACATAGAAATATCTGATATGGCAGAATGCTTACATTCTTGTTAATCTAACTACACTGTCCAATTTACAGTACCATGCTATTGTTTGGGGAGAGTGCACAGTTATGAACTTGAAAAGTTATTAATAAACCAAATAGGGACATTTGGGCAGTCTTGATACAACATTTTGAACAACAATGCAGTGGTTCATTGGATCAGTCTAAACCTTTGCACATACACTGCTGCAATCTAGTGGCCAAAATATAAATCGCACCTGGGCTGGAATAATACTTTATGGCCTTTCTCTTGCATTTCAAAGATGGTACAAAAAAACGTATTTTTCTTTTTATTATCTTTTACCAGATCTAATGTGTTGGATTCTTCTACATTCATTTCACATTTCCACAAACGTCAAAGTGTTTCCTTTCAAATGGTGTCAAGAATATGCTTATCCTTGCTTCAGGGCCTGAGCTACAGGCAGTTAGATTTGGGTATGTCATTTTAGGCTATTATTGAAAAAAAGGGTCCAATCCGTAAGAGGATTGTTCAAGTGTTTAATTCCTTTTTTTATGAGGCGGAATCTAAGAACAATCATATTAGCATGTGGTCTTTTAACAGAGGTCCATTGGAAATGTAAATATTAAAATGTCGATCCACAACATGTTACTGACTGTGTGTAACCAATGCATGGTTAACTAATGTGTTATGACTCCAGCCCTGTCTTTACCACATCCTAAACATAACCCCTCTTTTGATAGGGGTCCCGTTGTGTACCTGGAATGATCCATTTGAACAAGGGCAGAAAAGACTGTATCCATTCCTCTTTCCCCATTCTCCCCTTCCTTCTTTCCTGGTCCCCTGAACGGACCCCTGTTTGAAGTGGAGTGGTCATGGGTCTTGAACTGGTCATTACAAACTCAACCAATCCCTCAACATCAGTGCCCCAGTAATTACAGCCAGGCTCCCAGAACCCCCCACTCCCCTTCCCTTCAGATGTGGCTTCACATGCAGAGCTCCAGGGCAACATGGAGACACCCTGCTCTCCTCCTCCCAACACAATCTGCCTCTTTCCTCCCTTTTGAAAGAGCACAAATGGAAATGACGACACATTCACGAAAAACAGTCTATTAAAAATAACAGGGAAGGAGAGGAAGAAGAGGATTTTTACATTTTTATTATAAACACTCTCGCTCCAAATTTCTGGTCCAAACTTGCTTTCTCTCATTATTGGTTTTATAGCTAAGCTGGATCGTTTCCCGGCATCTGAACAGTTTTAGGGGCCAGGGGGGCGTATGTTCCAGGCCTTTAGAAGTATGTTTCACCCAGACAGAGTGGCTATCATCACACTCAGAGGTTAGTCTTGGCGGTTTAGGGTCAGTGACTCAGAATCCCACTGACGTGCATTAGCCCTACATGAGTTTCACCGCTTGCCACCGACTACACAAACGAATGGGGTGGTGATATAAACTTTTAGAAGGATTAGCGCTAACGTGATTCAACAAAAATAATCATTGTGTTTTACTGTGAGTCCCTCGGCGAGGTTGGAGCTTTTTAAACTTCCCAAATGCCACCTTCCAATGTAAAGTCAAACAGGAAGTGAGTCTGATTATTTTTTCTGGACTTTTAACCCCTCGATTTCCATTCTGCTCTGTAAACTCAATGTCCATATGTTTACAAAACAATCAATTAGACAGTGCGTCTCTCTCACCGTCCCGCTTTCATTATCACAGCCGCAGAAGGAAGTGCGGTTGAGCACTGTTGAGACGGGAAGCAGACCACCCTAAAACTCCCAAACACCACCAGGGCTAGAGACCACCCCCAGTGTTGAGGTACAGTCCCCAGATGTTGGCGTCCTGTGCCAGGCATTTCGTTAGAGGTCCAGTGGATTAATCTCAACAACTGAAGAAACTTGTGCGTTTAATGGGAACTTTTTGCTTGAATTGTGTCTCGTTATCTGTTCCCCTGTGCCTTATCGCAGTGCCATCATTCACAACGTTCCTGCCTCTCAGATACAATGTAACACATCCAAGAACCCTGACTGATGAAAGGACTTTGCTCGCGATTAATAGACCCGCCAACTTCGGGAAAATGGAATTGGACAAACCTATATACATGTATGAGTCTCCACATGCATTGAAACAATTTAGTTTAACACATAGAGAATGGATCATGCTACTTCTAGTCCCACACCCAAGGAACTTTACTTCCAAAGTGGGTGTAATAACATTTTAAATGAATGATTTCCTTTGTATACAACCACATCTATATTTCTACTCTGACAACCAGACATGGAGACTTGACTTCTTATTTCAGATATACTGGGATACGGTCACTTATTTGAATACAATGTTTTGCTAATGTTCAGATTTTTTTGTCATTTAGCAGATGCTCTTATTCAGAGCAATTAGGGTGAAGTGCCTTGCTCAAGGGAACATCAAAAATGTTTTTACATAGTCGGCTCAGGGATTCGAACCGGCGACCTTCCAGTTACTGGCCCAACACTCTTAACCGCTAGGATACCTGCCGCCCGCCCGTATGTTCTTCTTTGTTGTTCTTTGTCCCACAGAGTATTGTTTTGTATTGTTAGGTATTACTGCACTGTCAGAGATAGGAACATAAGCTTTTCGCTACACCTGCGTTAACATCTGGCCTTAATAGCCATGTACTCTTGTAATCTCCATCCGGCACAGCCTGAAGAGGACTGGCCACCCTCCAGAGCATGGTTCCTCTCTAGGTTTCTTCCTACGTTCATGCCTGTCTAGGAAGTTTTTCTGTGCCAACATGCTTCAAAATCTGCAATGCTTGATCTTTGGGGTTTTACGCTCGGTTCCTGTAAAGCACTTTGTGACAACTGCTGATGTAAAAAGGGCTTCATAACACATTTGATTGATATGCCAAATATGTGAACGCGACCAATAAAATTGTATTTATTTTGATTTGACATGTCACTCAAATCCCTGCAATCTTTCTTTCTATCTCCCTCCCTTTTCCTGTTAATATCCCTCTCTCACTGCCTCCTTCCCTCCTTTCATCGATCCTCTCCTCTCCCTTTCTCTTCAGCCCTTTAAAGCAACGCCTATGGATTTCACACTTTTCCAAAGGCTGAGTCTTCCATTCACACGAGCAGACATCAATTTACAAAAATCCCTATGGAAGACAAGAAAGAGAACACAAGCGAGAGTTAAAGTGGAAAACGAATAGGAAATTATAGTATGGGAATACAAAAATCCCTGTCCTCTCCACTCTTGTCCTAGTGGTAAGTTGTACAGCATGGGTCTCAGCCTGTTTTAAATCAGCTGTCTGACTGGTTGATTGTGCTGCCAATACAACAGAGCTGCAGCTGCCTCACTCTCCCTGTCTGCGTTCTGTCCCTTTCCTATCTAACCAAGGGTCCCCGCTGCAACATGTAAATGGATTCCACATGTCCTCACACAAGAGGAGTAGGGGGTGAAGGGGAAAAGGCGGGTTGAGGCCTGAACTGTGCTCGGCAAGTTCATCTTAAAAAGCTTTCATCAGTCGTATAATGAACCAGATGCTGAAACGGGCAAACACTGTTGCACTGTCAATGGGGGCAGCTACAGTATAGGGATGAGGTTACTTTATGGAATCCATTACGTACGTGTCCCATATGCACGTACACTGTGTTTAGGCCATGCCATGAAAGGAAAACAAATGACCAAAGGCTGCAAGTTATATCATTATTTTCCACTATGCAGCCTATAGCATACAATTCCCCTGGACTGAGTGCACTACCCCTTCCTGATGGGCAGTAAAAATTCATTGGCTACCTCACGTCAAGCTGTTTCTCAACCATCACGATGTCTTTCCCACCAGCAGGCAGTAATGGAATTAAAGGCATAAAAAAGTAGGGAGAATTGTATGGAAGCATTGTTAGAAACCTTACAGAGAGAGAGAGAGCGAGAGAGAGAGCGAGAGAGAGAGAGAGAGAGAGAGAGAGAGAGAGAGAGAGAGAGAGAGAGAGAGAGAGAGAGAGAGAGAAAGAAATGAGACCCCTGCATCAGCCATATACAGTACATTCTCCATCCCTCCTCACTCTTGCTATAAGTAGACAGTCATCCCCCAGCTGCACAGATGTGCTGAATGCATTTTTCCACGGGCATTTAAAGATGGAATCTGCAGTAGGGGGAACAGCGCCACTGGCCTCCCCACCACCATTGATATTGTTTTTGTTGCCAAGCTGAGGGGCTTTGCTCAGCATTTAAAAAAAAAATGCAGTACATACTGTGCACTTCTATCGCATGTGCAATAATATCAGAGGCAAACTGACGTTGCTGTTTCACCATTAAGGATTCCAGCTTTAAAAACGGCTGAGATCCCGTTAACGGGATCGACTTGACAACAGCCAGTGAAAGTGCAGGGCGCCAAATTCAAACAACAGAAATCTCATAATTAAAATTCCTCAAACATTTTACACCATTTTAAAGATAAACTTGTTGTTAATCCCACCACAGTGTCTGATTTCAAAAAGGCTTTACGATGAAAGCACACCATCTGATTATGTTAGGTCAATACCTAGTCACAGAAAAACACAGCCATTTTTCCAGCCAAAGAGAGGAGTCACAAACAGCAGAAATAGAGATAAAATGAATCACTAACCTTTGATGATCTTCATCAGATGACACTCATAGGACTTCATGTTACACAATACATGTATGTTTTGTTCGATGAAGTTCATTTATATCCAAAAATCTTAGTTTACATTGGCGCGTTATGTTCATTAATGTTTTGCCTCCAAAACATCCGGTGATTTTGCAGAGAGCCACATAAATTTACAGAAATACTCATAATAAACACTGATAAAAGATACAAGTGTTTTACATGGAACTTTAGATAAACTTCTCCTTAATGCAACCGCTGTGTCAGATTTTAAAAAACTTTACGGAAAAAGCACACCATGCAATATTCTGAGATTCTGAGATGGCTAACGGGTTCGGATTCGTGACCATGCTCAAGTGGATAAAAAGTATTGGCTCAGTGCATGCTCTGGCTGCCCTCAATTGAATCAGTTCTTGTGTGGGACTAGGGGACAGTGTCACTAACATTGGCATGACCGCAGCTGGCACTGTTCTTCTACTCCACGGTGTAGGTTCCCTTGACAATTGTGTAGCATTCTTGAAGGGGCTTGCTGTTTTAAGATAGTGAATTCCTCTCCCGGGTGCCCGTACCTTGGCAGAGTCTGAGTTACGGGACGCAGAGATGGACTGGGTCTTTGGTCGGGGCAAATGTCTTATCTGCCTAGGCGTGGGGTATGCGGTAGCTGCCCAAGCTTAACCCGGCTTCTATACGTTCTGTCGCCAATTACGAGAGCGTACTCAAAGAGAGAGGGCGGCAAGGTTTGGTGGGTACGCCCCGCTGCTTGTCTCTACCTCGGTCAAGCACTGCTTGTCTCTCTTCCCAGACTTGTCGATGAAGGGTGCAGTCCCACCTCGCTGGTCCGGTCCTCGAGACCAGGCTAGCTAGCTCTAGCCAGGTTTGTTAACTCGCAGAGGCTAGCTAGCTACTTCTGCCTCCCCACTGTGGAGTTGCTTGGATAGCTCTCTTGTTAAGTACATTAAGTCGCTTGGTTATTCTAAACGTACTGTTGTGCGGTCGAAGGGGATTGCTAGCCTAGCTTGTACTAAAAGCCTCCTGGCAAACGTCGGTTAGCATACATACTCGTACCTACTGATGAGCCTGGTCCTTTACTGGACAGTTGGATATGTAATGTCCTGGAGTACCACAACACAGACAATTTTAGGACTCATCATTGTAGTCTGTATAAAAATGTGGGATGGACCTTAAGAAGAGAACTGCATTCTGTTTGTTTTTTTGTTTTTGTTTTTTTAATCTTACAGAAACTTCCTTCATATGTAACTTCATTAATTAAGTTAAGAATCATAAGCACCAAACCGTTCACAGGAATGGACAACACGAAAGATTCCTTCAGTATCCACAGATTTGGGAAAATCTGTTTTGATTTATTGATTTATTGGCTCTAATTTGTGGAACAGAGTTCACTGCAGTTAGATGTACTGGTGCCACTCAGGCAGTTTACATTATTGATTGAGTACCTCTATGTAGTTGAATGAGATTACTTTTATTAAATATGTTTATTTTATTATATTGCTTTATGCACATACGGGTATGTTGTTTTATTATGCTGTTTTAATTGTAAAATAATGTTTCATCCCCAATCTAAACGGCCAGTCAGAGCAGGCCAACCAAGACCTGGAGACGATGCTTTGTTGCCTCGTCTCTGCCAACCCCACCACCTGGAGCCAGCAACTTGTGTGGGTGGAGTACGCCCGCAACAACCTTCCCTGCTCGGCCACTGGTCTCTGGCCCATCGCGTGTTCCTTGGGTTACCAGCCTCCACTCTTCCCCGAGGAAGAGGTCAGCATACCCTCGGCCCAGATGTTCGTCCGCCGCTGTCGTCGTACCTGGAAGAGAGCCTGGTCCGCTCTTCTTAAGACAACCTCCAGGTATTGGTGACAGGCGGACCACAACCGGGCCCCGGCTCCAAGTGGACCACCACTGGACCCCGGCTCCACGCTATCGTCTTGGGCAGAGGGTATGGCTCACCACTCGGGACCTGCCTTCCCGGGTGGAGTCCCGTAAACTTTCCCCCCACTTTATCGGCCCTTTCCCCATCTCTAAAGTCCTTAGCCCACTGCTGTTCGTCTTCTGTTGCCCCACACCCTCCGTATACATCCCACTTTCCATGTGCCTAGGATTAAACCTCTGTCTCACAGCCCTTTTGTGAGACTGTTTCCAGTTTCTGTGAACTGAACTATCCACCTCCTGTGTCTGCATCAGGGTCATGATTGGTGGTCCCATTCTGTGAGCTTGTGTGGTCGACCACTTTGCGGCTGAGCTGTTGTTGCTCATAGACATTTCAACTTCACAATTACAGCACTTACAGTTGACCGGGGCAGCTCCAGCAGAGCAGAAATTTGACGAACTGACTTGTTGGAAAGGTTTCATCCTATGACTGCCCCATGTTGAAAGTCACTGAGCTCTTCAATAAGGCCATTCTACTGCCAATGTTTGTCTATGGAGATTGCATGGCTGTGTGCTCGATTTTATACACCTGCCAGCAATGGGTTTGGCTGAAATAGCCGATAGTGTATGTTGGAAGCTTGTCCATATTTAATGCCCTGTCTGTTACCTCACATTCCATTTTGTTCTCTGGGTTCAGGAGGTATATACATTATCCCAGGGTGAGAGAAATAAGTTGGCATATAAATATATTTTTGTACTGATGGAACATAAATGTCTTAAACTTTAATCCTCAATTTTACCTTTTAATATAAAATATAAATGCAAACTTCATCATCCAAGCATCACACGAAACACATCCACAGCCAAACTCATCCCATAAATCAGTCTAAATAACAGGTTGCGCTGACAAAAATCAAAACATAAGTTAGCGACCTAACAGCTAAACTAGTTTACAACGTACCACATTTCTGGTGAGTACAAGAGACAAAGGAAATGTTGTTTTGAAATGAAAAGCGTGTCAGCTAAGCTAACAGCAGCTAAATTCTTTGATGGCAGCCATGTTTGTTTACGTTTGACAAGCGAAAACTCTCTAATCCTAGAATACCATTCACTGTAGTGTCGCATTCAAAACAACTGGGAACTCGGAAATCTCAGACTTCAGTAACTGGGAACTCTGAAAATAATGAGAAGAATAGTCTGGAATGTCATGATTTTACCTTGTATTTTTCAGAGTGCCCAGTTGTTTTGAATGCAGCATAAGACACAAATAAACAAAGTCAAAGATGGCTGCTCCCATTGCCTGGAAAATATTAACTTAGTTTGGCCACTTTTCAGAATATGGGGGAGGGGGTTCATTTCCTTTTTGGGAGGTTTTCAGGTGCATGGGGGGTGAAAATGGGGGAGGTATCGTAGGGGGATATGATGTAGGAAATATTACTGTGATGGGGGATTTATTAATAAATGGGGGGCAAACACAGGAGAAGTTAATAAACTGAATTTTAAAAAAACCTGGATGGGGGTCTGAGCTAGCAACCCAGAGTAACCATAGTTACAATCTAAGTCAGTCCTGAAAGAAAAACGTAACTCTTGACAGACACTGATAGCCATTGAGTATAAAGATAATGTCCAATTTCAAAAGGAATGCCTCACTGATGAGGAGAAACAGGAAATATTTAGTCATTCTGATGAAGAATCTGTGAATGAGTGTGAGTCGGATCAATCAGACAGGGGCAAGGAATATCTGCCCCACAAACTTCTGGACTGTGAGGGTGAGGAAAATGGTGCCCACCTCAACCTTGCAGGCAATGAACATCATTCACCTCCCGAAGATGCTGGTCCTGCTGTCAATCTTGTAGGCTGTGAGGGGAAAGAGATTGAAAATGAGAAGGGTGGTCCCCGCAGCTGGAGATCCTGTCACTTCACACCATCAGAGATAGACTTCAATGACACCCTGTCTGGTACACAAAGCACCCTGCCTACCCCCAACAGAGTCATAATGTTTTAAACTGTTCATTCATGAGGAATTGGTGGAGAGCGTGGTGCAGGAAATCAACAGGTATACCCATTATCATATCACAGAAAAACCCAAGGCTTTCTTCAAATATATCAAAAAATTCAGAATTCCTTTAGCCTACTAAATATGCATATTTGTTTGCAGGTATTCTCATGAACTGAGTTTGGCGTAAAAGGGAAGCTCTCAAAATGGGTGAACACCACCTTCCTTCCTGGTCACGGTGCTGCTGATGGGGCTAGTGAAGAAGGGCTCTGTGAGGGACTATTGGACCACTGACCTCATGCTGCAGATCCCCTTTTTTTCCCACCCCTTTGCTCCCAGGACCACTTCCTTGTTTTGCTGAGAGCACTCCACTTTGTGAACAATGCCACTGCCAACCTCGCCCGTCACAAAATTTGGAATGTCCTGGGCAGCTTCATCATGGCATTTGGAAGTGTTGGTTCCTCACAAGGACTTGTGCATTGATGAGTCTCTCATAGCTTGGAAAGGAAGGCTTTGCATTCCACCAATACTTCCCATCAAAGCGCCACATATTTGGAGTCAAGTTCTTTGTTTTATGTGACTGTCTGACAGGATATGTACAGGACCTGATCATCTACACCGGCACCACCACAGATATTAGGCAATTTGAGCGTCTTGGCATATCTGGATCAGTGCTGATCACCATGCTGCAGCCTTACCTCAGAAAGGGGCACACTGTATTTGTGGACAACTGGTACAGTAGCCATACCCTTTTCCAGTACCTTTTGAGGGAGAACACAGGGACCTGTGGCACAGTGAGATCCAACAAGAAGGGGATGCCAATTTTCAAAAAGAAAATGAGTAAGGGGGAGGTGGAGTTCCAAACAAACGTGAGATAATGGCAGTGAAATGGCATGACAAACACGATGTCCATGTTCTGTCCACTGTGCACACCTCCAAAATATCAGACACAGGAAAACTGGATTATGTCACCAGAGAGAGGAAAATGAAGCCAGACTGTGTCTTGGAGTACAACAAGAAGATGGGAGCAGGTGACAAAGTGGACATGCAGAACAGTTTTGTTGAATGTGCCAGAAAGTACCTTTTTAAAATAGGCGTCCCGCTAGCGGCACACCTCGACAACATCCGGTGAAATTGCAGAGCGCCAAATTCAATTTACAGATATAGTAATATTTAACATTCATGAAAATACAAAGTTTCATACACCAAAATAAAGCTTAACTTCTTGTTAATTCAGCCGCAGTGTCAGATTTAAAAAAGGCTTCACAGGGCGAAAGCATACCATGCGATTATCTGAGGACAGCGCCCCGCTTACAAAAGCATACAAACATTTTCAAGCCAAGTAGAGGAGTCACAAAAGTCAGAAATAGCGATAAAATAATCACTTACCTTTGATGATCTTCTTCTGGTTGCACTCAAAAGAGTCCCTGTTACACAATAAATGTTTGTTTTGTTCGATAAAGTACCTCTTTATGTCCCAAAAACTCAGTTTTGTTCAGTAATCCACTGGCTCAAAGGCGGTCACAACAGGCAGACGAATACATCCTAATTGTACCGGTAAAGTTTGTCGAAACATGTCAAACGATTTTTATAATTAATCCTCAGGTTGTCTATTGTCTAAATAATCGATAATATTTCAACTGGACAATAGCGTATTCAATAGAAAGGAAAAACAACGAACGGCGTGCAATCGGTCACGCGTGCAAAACAGCTCTGGTTCATTCTACAGTCCACTTAGAAAAGGGTCTCATTCATCCTCATTTTTCAGAATACAAGCCTGAAACAATGTCTAAAGACTGTTGACATCTAGTGGAAGCCATAGGAACTGCAATCTGGGTCCTAACCCATAACATACTATATAGGCAGGCAGTTGAAAACTACACACATCAAAAATATCCCACTTCCTGGATGGATTGTGCTCAGGTTTCCGCCTGCCATATCAGTTCTGTTATTCTCACAGACATTGTTGTAACAGTTTTGGAAACTCCAGAGTGTTTTCTATCCAAATCTACAATTTATATGCATATCCTAGCTGCTGAGCCTGAGTAACAGGCAGTTTACTTTGGGCACCTCAGTCATCCATACTTCCAAATACTGCCCCCTATCCTAAAAAAAATTGTACAAAAAGCTACTTTTTCACCTAATAGACATAGCTCTCCTCAACGACCACATTGTCCATTGGCAGGTCACAGGACACGTGATCTCGTACAAGCAGTACAGGATAAACCTGATGCGGCAGCTCTTTGAGGACCACCATTCTCCTCGTCCTGCTGGGGGCCGGCCTGCCTCTGACAATCCTCTACGCCTCACTAGACGCCACTTTCTAAGTGAAGTCCATCAGACCACCGTACAAGGAAAAAGCGCAAGGAGGCATTTCAATGTCTGTCTACAATCTACCTGAAGACAGAAACAAAGGAAGTTGACAATGTACATGTCTGAGCCATGTGACACAGCCTTGTGTGCAATTCCTTGCTTGGGCGAGTACCACACCCTGAAGCACTACTAAGTGGAACGTTGGCTTATTGTGGCTGATACAATTTTTGCTTTCTGCTGATTGTAACGCAAATTCTGGGAGTCGAGAAGCAAGTACAGGGGGTGAAATTAACAGTACAATAAACATGGAACAATACAAAACAAGAGTAGTGTCTTGAGATGAAAGATATAGGGGTGGTAATCATGGAAGTGATGGAGTCCAGGTGAGTCTCATGAGGCGCAGGTGAGCGTAACGATGGTGGCAGGTGTGCGTAATGATAAGTAAACTGGCGACGTCGAGTGCCGGAGAGGGGGAGCGGGAGTAAACATGACACTGATATTAAAAAAGTATTGAAATGTATGAGTTGAGGTGTTTGATGGGGGGATTGGACAAATGTTCCCCAAAAAATAGATGTAACATGTTTGTTTCCCTGAAATTAAATACTTTGTTTGACTCCTGGGTACTATTTTTGAAATACAACAGAACAAGAAAAGTATGTAATCAACAACTGTAAAATGTATTGAAATGTATGACTTGATATGGGTGAGGGGGGATTGGAGAAATGTTCTTTGGCCTTGGCTAAACACATAGAGGATCTCCACGCGTTATCCCAACACACATCCTGTACTCAGTTTGCCCCTGGCGACTCTAAGGAGACATTGCGCCCTAATGCGGCCTTCATCCCAAAGGTCATGACTATGTCCTATATGTCTCTAGCTTTGAGCTATTTCCATTTTCACCTTCTCCATTTGCTTCTGAGAAGCAATGGCAGTTACATGCCCTGTGTACATTACGATCTTAACGCAAGTACATTGAGCGGATCCGGGATATCCGGTTATGTGACCAGCTTTTTGTCTGTGTTGCTAATCCAGCTCGCGGCAGGGTACTCTTTAAACTGTCTCTGGATTGTTCCGGCTATCTCCCAGGCATATACGGTACCTTCTGAAAGTATTCACACCCCTTGACTTTTTCACATTTGTTCTTGTATTACAGTCTGAATTTAAAATGGACAGTATTACTACAACCTCATTTCGATAGTAGATTCTCTACAGATGTTCATACTACCAACAAACTATCAGTTGATAAGCAATGGCTTGCTAAGGTTATGGTTAGGGTTCATTTTACGGTTATAGGTAGTAGATATTTCGTTGAAATGTTACTGAGATAGTCAGTAGAGCATCTAAATAAAGTGTTACCTAGTGTGGAAATGTTACAGCCTGAATTCAAAGTGGATTAAATGTAGATGTTGTGTCTGATCTACACACAATATCCCATCATGTCAAAGTGGAATTATGTTTTTAGAAATGTATAAAAAACGAAAAAATTAAACGTATTGAGTCAATAAGTATTCAACCCTTTTATTAGGCAAACAAATATATCCAGGAGTAAAAATGTGCTTAACAAGTCACATAATACGTGTGTGCAATAATAGAGTTTACCATGCTTTTTGAATGACTACCCCTTCTTTGTACACCACACATACAGTATTATCTGTAGGGTCCCAACGTCGAGCAGTGAATTTCAAACACAGATTCAACCACAAAAACCAGGAAGGTGTTCCAATGGTTCGCAAATAAGGGCACCAATTGGTAGATGGGTAAAAAAATCTGAGATTTAATATCTCTTTGAGCATGGTGCAGTTATTAATTACAATTGGGATGGTGTATCAATACACCCATTCACTACAAATATACAGGTGCCCTTCCTAACTCAGTTGCTGGAGAGGAAGGAAACCACTCATGGATTTCATCATAAGGCCAATGGTTATTTTGAAAAAGATACAGAGGATAATGGCTGTCATGGATCAAAAACATTATAGTTTCTCCACAATACTAACATAATTGACAGAGTGAATAGAAGGAAACTTGTACAGAAGTTGCTTACCAAGATGACATTGAATGTTCCTGAGTGGCCTAGTAATTTGTTTTTGCACTTTGACAGAGTATTTTGTGTAAATCATTGACAAAGCTAAGCTATATGGACATGTTTTAAGAAGGTCATAACAAGGAGCATTTAGATATTTGATTTTTAATTTTAAGACCCCTTGAAGTATCCCCAAAAATATATCCCAAAATTATTTGATGAAAAACAAAAATGGCCTTACTGTACTAGCCCTTACAAACTACAAGGGCAATGAATAACAGATGCACTACATGGAACAACAGATAGTCCCCCAAAAAAGGGAGTTTGTTCTGAAGTGTCTGTCCTATAGCTTAGTGAGATATGAAAGATAAGGAGAGATATGAGAGATTTAGTTTCTAAGATGTTGTGGGGGTGCGCAAAACAGACTTATGGAAATATATTTCTATCTTTATTTAACTAGGCAAGTCAGTTAAGAAGACATTCTTATTTTCAATGACAGCAGGTTAACTGCCTTATTCAGGGGCCGAACAACAGGTTTTTACCTTGTCAGCTCAGGGATTCGATCTTGCAACCTTTTGGTTACTAGTTCAACGTTCTAACCACTAGGCTACCTGCCGGCCCACGTATTGTTTTAAGATGGTCATTCTATGGAACATTTAGTTATTTGATTTTGAATTTTAGGACCCCTTTAGGTATACCCCAAAAAATCTGAAAAAAAGATTTGATAAAATATTGATTTCGGCCTTTACTACTAAAGCCCAAATAAATGCATTGAACAACACATTTATGAATGGAAAAAATGACAATCAAATACAAAATCACAAGAAACAAGGTTTTGAAGTGGCTGTCCTAAATCTAGGAGTTATTTAAAAAAAATCATGATATATATATATATATATATATATATACACATACAAATACTAGCGTTCAAAAGTTTGGGGCCACTTAGAAATGTCCTTGTTTTTTAAAGAAAAGCGCATTTTTTGTCCATTACAATTACATAAAATTGATCAGAAATACAGTGTAGACATTGTTAATGTCGTAAATGACTATTGTAGCTGGAAACGGCTGATTTAAAAAAATTGAATTTCCAAATAGTTGTGTTGTGCCGAGAGTATTGACTGAAAAGGAACGTAATGTTATGACTATCTGTTCCCTGAAGGATGTAAATGAGGTACAACACCTGTTTAGCCCCGTACCGCCTGGTTCTGGTCTTTGTGAAGAAGGTCTGTGAATTGAAGGAATGAATCTGAGCCTCAGGGTTATCACCTGTGGAAGGTGGGGCTTCCAGTGAGGCGCGGATTTAATTTGCCTTGTCAGGTGTGATTCTAGTTCTTCAATCCAAGTTGCGAGAGTTTGACTCCCCATCGTTGTGTTGTACCTAGTTTCCCTCCTTCAGGGAACAATAGTTATTGTCATAACGCCACAAAATCAGACAGATTGATCAGATCTTGGATTGCAAAATAGGAGATTATGGAATGCGGATCATTCTTATCCAAATGAAAGGTTTTGAAAAACTGGACCCTGAAGACCAAGCGGTGGTATTTATTAGTAGTTGAGTGTTCAGGTTTGGCAACCTTGGAGTCTGGAGGCAGTCTGGGTGCACTTTGGGCCAACGTTACCGGCTTCCATTAGGGTCAACCTTGTGGGTCTCCAGCCCCCTTTCTCCCCCTTCCACCTCCTCCTCAGCCTGGGCTAAAACAACGATACCTCAGTGTAGTTGCCTAGATTTCCAAACCATACACTCCATAGGAGCAGGCTTGCCATTGGCTTTTCTCTGCCTCTCACCCTCAACTCCCCCCAAACCCCCAAGCACACAAAGAAAACTCCCAGCTCCTAAACACCATCCTTCTCAAGATCTTGTTTCTCCCCTGCCACGCTTGATGCTTGACTACATCCCTTTCACCACCCAAAAACCCTTACATGGTCCTCCTCACCTCCCATCTTGCTCCCATTCCCCCAAAATGCTTTCAAATCCCCCCTCCTCCTTTCCTACCTCTCTCCACACCCAGCACCACCATCTCTGCAACTTTGTGTTCCGGAAGGCTCTTTTCTGCACATCAGGCCAGTGTGTGCGATGCCCGAGCCAGCCTCCAGAGGGGGGCATTTGCCCAAATATAAATGTTACGATTATGGCTTCCCAATTCCATAAACAATGAGGGGAAAAGGAGCCCATGTTGTAACTCAGTAGCGCAGTCATCTGCTCCACACTACAACGTCAACGCTCTAATGTACAGACCCTGCTTTCAGTTAACACAACTGATGCATGGGGAAGAAATTAAACAAGCCACATCTGGAAGTGATCGCTCTCCTCGCACACTGAAAAGTTGTTGCTGACTTTAAACATATCGCTATACAATAGGAGGGAGAGCATGGATGAATATAGATCGATCTATCTCAAAATGCTATCCTGATGCATGGCCCACGTCTGAAGAGTTTGGTTCCATCTCCATCATCTCCAGGCCGTCCATCCCCTTGTTGCAGTGAATAAAAGAAAATGAAACCGATGAAAAACTCCAGAGCGTGACGGAATAACGTTGTTTGCCAATGTGAGGATTTTTTGTTTGTGACCCCATACTGCCTTCCATTACTTCTCCAACCTGAAGCTCTTAGATCTCTCTTTTAATATTCTACGACCCTAGGGCTGTAAATAAGCAGGCTTAACAGTGGCTCATTGTTGCCTGGGAAAAACAACAACATTTGGTACCACTTAATTCTGAGGGGTCCCATATGAGCTTGTTCATGTACATAAGAGTGTATGTAAAGACACCATATATGTGTCTCTCTACCTCCCATGAATGCCCCCCCCCCAAAAAAAACATAGGAAATAATGTATATTTTGTCACTCTGTGATTCATTATTTTCCTTCAATTCACAAGAGGCTGAATGTTTCTCACTGAAGAAAGCATCCAAGCGAGCTAAACAGCGCCCTTCGGTATGTGTAGCACATCTATCTGATCAAAAAGAGTATGATATTGTTGCCGCCCATAGCAATGAACGCAAGGGAAGCCAGTGAGCATTTGGCCTCCCTTGATTAAAACATAAAATATTAGCCAATCAGCATTGAGGTAAACTTAGCTAAACTCAACTGTGAACGGTCCTGGCGCACAAAAAAAGTTTGGATTGGCTTCACACCAATCACATCACATCAAAAGCTTAACACATGAATTGTTGCATCTCGTTTTGATGTGGTGCTCAGGTGGCTAGCTACCTAGCTAAAATTGTCCCTTTCCTAAATTAACCATGGCTGGAGACAGGGGTTAGGATTTGTGATTTTACCTAATTCTCCGTACTAACCAATTATTATAACAATGATTCTGATCCAACCATAAATTCACATATTTTGCCCCTTGCCTGAGTGGATGGAAGTTCAATATGTAGCTAGATGTAGTAGGTTAATGTAAACTAGCTAGCTCATCGATGCCCATGAAAGGAAGTTAGGCTAGCGAGCAAGCATTTCAGTCAGGTAGCGTAGGAAAACCTAAAATAAAAGTGTGTATGGTGTGACAGAATCATAGGCCGTTTCAGCAACAGGAAAGAGAGGAAGATGGCGTTGGCGTTTCTCTACAAGTAAGGTGAGTCAACATGTTTTTTGTTCTTGCATGCACACACACACACACACACACACACACACACACACACACACACACACACACACACACACACACACACACACACACACACACACACACACACACACACACACACACACACACACACACACACACACACACACACACACACACACACACACACACACCACACACAGAGAAATCAGTACCATAGACAGCCACATCATATTGAGCTTATTGATTAGACTAAATTGTTTTTGTATTAGACAAAGCATAGGTGATTTGATGATGTTGAAGTATTAAAGTTGAAATGGTGGAGGAATAGTGGAGGCAGCTCCTGTTTTCTTTTCTTTTTATGTTCTTACCTTTGTGGATCATAATTCAATAGTTGTTAAGTAGTCTCGAAAATGTTGGAAACTATAACTTGCTTGACCATGCTGTAGGTTATGCAACTGTTCGTTACATGCAATATGCTTTGTGAACTTCAGCAGACAAAATGTTGCTATGGTGACCAGTGAGCTGAGATAAGGCGGGGCTTTACCTAGAAAAGACTTATAGATGACCTGGAGCGGGTTTGGCGATGAATATGAAGCCAGGGCCAGCCAACAAGAGCACACAGGTCGCAGTGGTGGGTAGTATATGGGGCTTTGGTGACAAAACAGATGGCACTGTGATAGACTGCTTCCAATTTGCCGAGTAGAGTGTTGGAGGCTATTTTGTAAATGACATTGCCGAAGTCAAGGATCGGTAGGATAGTCAGTTTTACGAGAGTATGTTTGGCAGCATGAGTGAAGGATGCTTTGTTGCAAAATATGAAGCCGATTCTAGATTTAATTTTGGATTGGGGATTCTTAATGTGGGTCTGGAAGGAGAGTTTACAGTCTAACCAGACACCTAGGTACTTGTAGTTGTCCACATATTCTAAGTCAGAACCGTCCAGAGTAGTGATGCTAGACGGGCGGGCAGGTGCGGGCAGCGATCGGTTGAAGAGCATGCATTTAGTTTTACTTGCATTTAAGAGCAGTTGGAGGCCACGGGAGGAGAGTTGTATGGCATTGAAGCTCGTCTGGGTAGAGGTGGATCAGAGAATCACCAGCAGCAAGAGCGACATCATTGTTGTATGGTGTCGTTGCTCAAACATTTGACAGCGGAACAATCTCAACATGTTTCTGCTCAATTTAGTAATTTAGCAGACACTCTTATCCAGAACAACTAGGGTTAAGTGACTTGCTCAAGGGCACATCGGCAGTTTTTTCACCTAGTCAGCTTTGGGATTCAAACCAGAAACATTTCGATAACTGCCCCAATGCTCTTAACCACTAGGCTACCTGTCGCCCATAGGACATGGAAGTCCATACCACATGGTCCATTCCACATGGAATACTATGTGACAGCTAAATTACAATTTCCATAACAGACATTTGTGAAAAGTTACAAAGATCTGTATGTGCTACAAGCAGTTACTGGAGCATTATCCAATCAACAGCTTCAGAAAATCAACAGTGTTTCAGAAAATCACTCACAGTGCAACCAGTGAAGAGAGGAAGGTAAGTGGGTGAGGAAAGAAAGAGGAGAAGAGAATGACAGGAGAGAGAAAGAGAAAGGGGAGAGCAAAAGGGGGGGAAGTGAGAGACTTGGAGAGAGGTCAAAGGCAGAGTTGTTATTAAAAATAAATCCTATTTTATAATAATAATGTCTTTGTGGTAGAAATGTAGCACAGATACTGAACTAATCATTATAGCATCAGCATTTCCAGATATTTTTTTAACTAGGCAAATTAGTTAAGAACAAACTCTTATTTACAATGATGGTCTACCGGGGAACAGAGGGAAAACATCCTCGTTCAGGAGCAGAACGACAGATTTGTATCTTGTGGATTCGATCCAGCAACCTTTCAGTTACTCGCCCAACACTCAAACCACTAGTCTACCTGCCACCCATGGCGGAACGTCATTCTTAACTTAACTTCTGGAAGCACATGACAGCCTGCTGGGCATTTGCCAAAAGGCCCCTCAGGCCTTGAGAAACAAGATTGAACTCTTTGGCCTGAATACCAAGCTTTACGTCTGGAGGAAACCTAGCACCGTCCCTACGGTGAAGCATGGTGGTGGCAGAATCATGCTGCGGGTATGTTTTTTCAGTGGCAAGGACAAGGAGACTAGTCAGGATCGAGGCAAACATGAACTGAGCAAAGTACAGAGAGATCCTTGATGAAAACCTGTTCCAGAGAGCTCAGGACCTCAGATTGTGGCGAAGGTTCACCTTCCAACAGGACAACAAGCCTAAGCACACAGCCACTGGCCTCCTGTGGACCAGAAATGGTTCTTTTAGTGAAATATGGCGGTGGGTTTTTAATGAGAGTAGGGTTAAATGCACAGGCGGTCGGTGGCACCTTAATTGGGGAGGAACAGTCTCATGGTAATGGCTGGAGTGGAATCAGTGGAATGGTATCAAATACATCAAAAACATGGTTTCCAGGTGTTTGATACCATTCCATTGGCACCGTTCCAGCCATTAAGAGCAGTCCTCCACTTGTTAGATTGTACTGTAGGGTACTTTTTTTTCATAATTTTGTGTTAAAAAGTATAATGGATTTATAAACCAGTCCAGTTGGTGGCGGTAATGCAAAATATTGGATGCCAACCGCCATAAAACCTCATTGAAGAAGAAATTGCTGTGCAAAGGTTGGAGTACCATGAGAGAATGGGAGCCAATCTAATGTTACTCCTAATCAAATTGTTTTGATAATTGTAAGTATATGCGTTCTGTGCGCCATAGTACATTGAAGATCCGTTCTCCTCTCTTGGATGCTTCCTAGGGTTTTCCGGTAGGCCTACTGAGTGTTAAATTGTGTTTGTATTGAAAGCTTGTTATTTCTATATATTGATGACACATGGAAACGTGATTATTTCTCAGAAACTACAGTATGAACTTTTCATTAAATGCACTTGTTGAATTTATTGAATGTAAAATAAAATGTATTTCTCCTTTATTCGGGTGCCTCTGTTCCCATCCTCTACCTTGCATAACCTGTATTGTTAGTATTTATCTGAGGATATTTGGCTACTTAAGTGCTCGGTACTACATTTCAAAGACATGGTGCATGCTACAAGGGAACAAATTGATGAGCCAGCAGTAAAGGTTATATGGACATTCAGTATATTCAGTGTAATGTAACAGTACCACCAGATGAGGGCAAAATCCACCTCATTGACTTATGGTTGACATAAAGGGGGAGAATCTCAATTACGTACTCTTCTCTCCTCGCCTCCTCAAAACCCAGGAGAATGTCGAGGGGGTGGGGGGTTCTGGCTTTCTCAATAGAGCCCCACAGTGGAGGTGTCATAATACCCATAAAACCTAGCGGTTAAACAGGGAAATGGTTCCAATCGTTTTTCCACCATTCATTTTTCCCATAGGGAATTTTAGAAATACTTTAAAATAAGGGCTGTGTTTTGGCAGTCTCATCCAGATCATCATGGCATTTGAACTTCTTTATGATAGCCACATTAGCAACTAACTAGCATTTCATTTTTGGAGTGTAAATATTTTTATTTTTTATTCATCCGTTATTTTACCAGGTAAGTTGACTGAGAACACGTTCTCATTTGCAGCAACGACCTGGGGAATAGTTACAGGGGAGAGGAGGGGGATGAATGAGCCAATTGTAAACTGGGGATGATTAGGTGACCGTGATGGTTGAGGGCCAGATTGGGAATTTAGCCAGGACACCGGGGTTAACACCCCTACTCTTACGATAAGTGCCATGGGATCTTTAATGACCTCAGAGAGTCAGGACACCCGTTTAACGTCCCATCCGAAAGACGGCACCCTACACAGTGCAATATAGGCACATATATTGATAATGGTCACGTTGTCCTAGAGAGATTTAAACGGTTATTTAAACGTCAAACAACAGGGTAAACCTACACCAAATTCAGCCCTTATTTTAAGTATTTCTAAAATCCCCTATAGGAAAAATGATTGGAACCATTTCCTTGTTAGACCACTAGGTTTTATGGATATTATGACTCATACTGTGGTACTCTATTAATGGGTTTTGAGAAGGAAGGGAGGAGAGGGGACATGTGAGGAGTATGCAATCGAAATTCTCCCAGGGAGTTAAACATTGACTGATATGCATCATCACCATTCCTTATATGTCAATCAGCATGAAAAGATGGAGTAGTCCACTTTTGTCCAGTTTTGACAAAAAAAATTCAAAGAACTCTACATTTTCTTTTCAGTTTCAGGCTCTCCTATTCAATTTAATGTACCTTAGCCTATACTACAGAGTCGGCCAATACAAACAGTCCAAGTAGTCGCATTTAATGACTGCATTATGTCATTTATTTTCACTTATACCGCACAGTCTTGACGGAAATTGGCTTCTGAACCCTTCCAATTAGTATCTTCAGAAGGCCTCTAAGCCCCTAAATCCTGGTTGATGTTTAATATTATATGTGACTCATTTCAGGAAACTAGGCGTATGTTGCTACTTAGTATGCTCCTACTTTGCAGGAGAGGCATTTGAATGTAAACATTTATAAGAATGCATTTTTTGGCAGAAATGCATTCTGGAACGTGAACTTTCCTGTGCCTTAATAACACACTTGTATTCCATCCGTAAATACAAAGAAAATTGTTAAATTTTGAGCCTAGTTGGTTTAGCCACAGAAAAAGTAAGGAACCTTCCCGCTAGCCATGATTGCAGAGTTCTGTCTTGCCGAGAGATGAGATTGGATTGGTCTGCCATGTACCACGCTTCTGTCTATAAACTGCTCAGTACAGTGCCTTGCAAAAGTATTCATCCCCCTTGGTGTTTTTCTTATTTTGTTGCATTACAACCTGTAATTGAAATTGATTTTTATTTGGATTTCATGTGACATACACAAAATATTAGAAATTGGTGAAGTGAAGAAAAAAAAACATGTTTCAAAAAATGAAGTTATAGCTACAAACAAAACAAAGTTAAAAGGTTCCAGTCTGCCATGAAGTGTTCATCCATGTATACAGATAAGAGCCTAGTTACATTCAGATATTATCCGTTACTAATTTTATTAGAAAGTACTTTTCATTGCAGTTAAAGCGTACTGTTAGCTAGTGAATGTTAGCTTGCTGGCTAACATTATGTTTATGATATATGTGTTAAGTGGAGCGACCCAGGAACCAAAGAGCTGACCCAGATGAGGAAACAGGGATGAATGAACCAACATATGATTTGTTACACAGGGAGATATGGAGTGCAGATCCGGGGAAGTTCGGATGAGTTGCAGAAAACCAGATGTGGAGACTGAGGTTGGAGTTAGCTTAGTAGAACAGGTCCTGAGGGGAATCCAAGGTAGTGGTGGTGAGTATAATCCAGAGCAAGGTAGATGGGTGGTAAAATGTGGAACAGGAGAAAGGAGCCAGAGACTAAGAGGATAAATTGTGTCAGGCAGGAAAACAGGCACAGCTGAGTAACAGGATCTTGAATAATCATAAATGGCTAGAATCATGAACTGACTGAGCAGAGATTACGATCTGGCAAAGTGGAAGTGGCAGGACTGAGTATTTGTAGAGGTCTTGATTATCCTCCCACATATGCGATGACATCACCTGATTTAAACATGTCTAGAGACTATCTCTCATCATTACTCAATGCCTAGGTTTACCTCCAATGTACTCTCTTCCTACCATACCTTTGTCTGTACACTTTGCCTTGAATCTATGCTATCGTGCCCAGAAACCTGCTTTTACTCTCTGTTCCGAACGTGCTAGACGGCCAGTTCTTATAGCCTTTAGCCGTACCCTTATCATACTTCTCCTCTGTTCCTCTCGTGATGTAGAGGTTAATCCAGGACCTGCAGTGCCTAGCTCCACTCCTACTCCCCAGGTGCTCTCATTTGTTGACTTCTATAACCGTAAAAGCCTTGGTTTCATGCATGTTAATATTAGAAGCCTCCTCCCTAAGTTTGCTTTATTCACTGCTTTAGCACATTCTGCCAAACCGGATGTCTTAGCCGTGTCTGAAACCTGGTTTAGGAAAACCACCAAAACCTCTGAAAATGTCCATCCCTAAATATAACATTTTCCGCCAAGATAGAACTGCCAAAGGGGGCGGTGTTGCAATCTACTGTCTTACTCTCCAGGTATGTACAAAAACATTTCAAGCTTCTACTTCTAAAAATTCACCTTTCCAGGAACAAGTCTCTCACTGTTGCCACTTGCTATAGACCACCCTCTGCCCCCAGCAGTGCCCTGAACACCATATGTGAATTGATTGCCCCCCCATCTATCTTCTGAGCTCGTGCTACTAGGTGACCGCAACTGGGACATGCTTAACACCCCGGCCATCCTACAATCTAAGCTTGATGCCCTCAATCTCACACAAATTATCAATGAACCCACCAGGTACAACCCCAAATCCGTAAACACGGGCACCCTCATAGATATCATGCTAACTAACTTGCCCTCCAAATACACCTCTGCTGTTTTCAACCAAGATCTCAGCGATCACTGCCTCATTGCCATTCAAAAAAAAATTGAACCAGGGATAGATATAGCCCTTGGTTCACTCCAGACCTGTCTGCCCTTGACCAGCACAAAAACATCCTGTGGCGTTCTGCATTAGCATCAAATAGCTCCCGTGATATGCAACTTTTCAGGAAAGTTAGGTTAGTTACTGCGCAGCCGTAATCATCGACCTGGCCAAGGCTTTCGACTGTCAATCACCACATCCTTATCGGCAGACTTAACAGCCTTGGTTTCTCAAATGACTGCCTCGCCTGGTTCACCAACTACTTCTCTGACAGAGTTCAGTGTGTCAAATCGGAAGGCCTGTTGTCCGGACCTCTGGCAGTCTCTGGGGGTGCCACAGGGTTCAATTCTCGGGACGACTCTCTTCTCTGTATACATCAATGATGTCGCTCTTGATGCTGGTGATTCTCTGATCCACCTCTATGCAGACGACACCATACTGTATACTTCTGGCCCTTCTATGGACACTATGTTAACTAACCTCCAGACGAGCTTCAATGCCATAAAACTCTCCTTCCGTGGCCTCCAACTGCTCCTAAATGCAAGTAAAACTAAATGCATGCTCTTCAACTGATTGCTGCCCACACCTGCCCGCACCCGCCCAGCATCACTACTCTGGGCGGTTCTGACTTAGAATATGTGGACAACTACAAATACCTAGGTGTCTGGTTAAAGCTTCCAGAGGCGCCCTCCAGTCCGTAGCTTCCAGAGGCGCCCTCCAGTCCGGAGCTTCCAGAGGCGCCCTCCAGTCCGGAGCTTCCAACGAGGGTCCCCACTACGAGGGTCCCCAGTCAGGGGTCGGCGGCGATGGTCCCCGCTCTAGAGGCGCCACCTAAGTGGGCCAAGCCAGAGGTGGAGCGGGGTCTACGTCCCGCACCAGAGCCGCCACCGCGGAGAAATGCCCACCCAGACCCTCCCCTATAGGTTCAGGATTTGCGGCCGGAGTCGGGGGGGGGGGGGGGGGAGTACTGTCACGCCCTGAGTGTAGAGAGCTTTTTATGTCTCTATTTTGGTTTGGTCAGGGTGTGATTCGGGTGGGCATTCTATGTTCCTTTTTCTATGATTTGTATTTCTGTGTGTTTGGCTGGGTGTGGTTCTCAATCAGAGGCAGCTGTCTATCGTTGTCTCTGATTGAGAACCATACTTAGGTAGCCTTTTCCCACCTGTATTTGTGGGTAGTTGTCTATGTGTAGTTGCATGTCAGCACTAGTTGTTTACAGCTTCACGTTCGTTATGTTATTTTGATAGTTTGTTTAAGTGTTCTTCGTTTAATAAAGAAGAATGTATTCCAATCACGCTGCGCCTTGGTCTCATCGTTACGACGAATGTGACAATGGTTTAATAAATCAATCAAATCAATCTATGATCCTCGATAATGCTGCACCATATCCCGATTCAAATGAATGTGACATTTACATTAAATATAACAGACAATGAAGGGGAGACTAAGATTTGACAAGGATATATTCTAGAGTAACATCAGTAAAAAGTGTATGAAGAACCTCTTGGAAGAGGGCTTCAAGTCCATGTATTTTGTCTCCCATCCTGCTCTTGGTCTAACCCAACTGAAACAGAGATGAGGGGCCAGTGGATGAAGACGTCTGGATGACTGAAGCAACGTCCTAATGAGAACAAACAAAAAAATTATGATATGCAAAGAGGATAATTCAACCAATTAAACAGAATATAATTGTCATCAACTAACATGACGAGTTTCAATTCTCACCTGATGACTTCAGCAAACTTTCAACTGAACTTTATTTAATGAATCTGACATCCCAGAGTTGCAGAATCTCCTATTCACTTCTGTTTGCTCCTCAATTCGGGCACCTTGCTTGCTTTAATGTGGGAGAAGGGCTTGGTTCTGTGTGTAGCCAACTTGTACCGTTTTCACTGTGAAGTGATAATATCAACTGTTATGCTCATGTCTCTCAATAACACCTTAACTCTAGCTCAGGCTTCAAACCAGAAATACTTTAAGAAAGGAGGAGATGGGAAACTCCATTGTAGCATGCATGTGCATTGTCAATGGGCCATGTGGTGCATTCTGGGTCAAGGAGTGCACGCCTTCAAGGAGTCAATGGGAGTCGATTGGGCGCTCGCTCAATAACCCAACATAAGCATGAGTTACGTGAACAAGACAATTTAGCCTCTAGAAACCAACTATGACTTAAGAATCCCTTATCAGAATGTGTTTCTAGAGTCAAATGGTTCCAAGATGTCAGAAACGGTCCACAGGGATATTGGCGATAGCATCACGCAGTTGCTGCTGTATTGGGTTTGGTCAGCAGCATTGTTCAAATATGCTGTGGAGTTCAATTGTTGCTCAACTGGTATCAAGGGACCTAACGTGTGGCAGGAAATTATTATCCACACCAATACACCATGACCAGCAGCCTGTACCGTTCACACCAGGCAGGATGGGTCCATGGACTTATGCTGCTTACACCAATTCCTGACTCTGCCATCAGCATGACGAAACAGGAACCGCGATTCGTCGCACCAGACAAAGTTTTTCCACTCCTCAATTGTCCAGTGTTCGTGATCATCTGCCCTCTGGAGCCTCTTCTTCTTGATTTTAGCTGATAGGATTGAAACACGGTCTGCTCCAATAGCCCATCCGTGACAAGGATTGACGAGTTGTGCATTACGAGATGCCGTTCTGCACACAATTTTTATTTGTCTGTTTTGACCCCCCTGTTAGCTTGTACGATTCTTTCCATTCTCCTTCGACCTCACTCATCAACTAGCTGTTTTCACCCACAGGACTGCCACTGACTGGATTTTTTTGTTTGTCGCACCATTATTGCTAAACCCTAGATACTGTAGTGCGTAAAAAGCCCAGGAAGGTGGCGGATTCTGAGATACTGGATCCGGCACCCCTGGCACCAACGATCATACCAAGCTCAATGTCGCTTAGGTCACTCGTTTTGTCCAATGTTCAATCGAACAGTAACTGAATGCCTCGATGCCGGTCTGCCTGCTTTCTATAGAAGCGATCCATTTTCCTGAACGGCTTGGTGCACCTAATAAACTGGCCACTGAGTGTATACTGCAGACTTATTTCATACACACATCAGAATGCATGTCTAGGCTCTCCATAGCATTGACGTTCCACTAAGGAAGAGTGATATCAGTTTTCATTTGGTTTACTGACAGCTCTTACGTTTTTTTCATGAGATCTGTGATGAACTTCTCCAAGTCTATGTTTCTTCAAAGAACAGCGCAATGTTCAGACAGCAGAGTATTTGTTTGAAAGTTTAAAGGGCTGGTGTATGATAATAAGATATGTTAAACATATAGCAGGGCTAAAAGCCCTTTGACCTTTAAAACCTAACACAGCCTCTGCCCTGTGACCTCAGTCAAAATTAAGGGAAGCCAGTGTTTATTGCTTTCTCTGTACATACACATACACACACGCACACGTACACACATACACACACACTGAATGTGGTCCTCCTCTAATATCTAGAATGGCTTGTGTTTTTTCCATTGGCACCAGGGGAATACATTTTCAATTCATTCAACTTGTTTGGCTCTCATATTTTCCAGAGAGGATGTTTAGACTGAAAATGTGCCATTCTTGGCTGAGAGGGACCCTGAGACATTCTCTTACAGACAACTAAACACACAGGTAGACACAAACTCAAACAAGCTCACACAAACACTTCCCACAGTTAACCTAACTAAGTTGCTCTGGAAAATAGTGTCTGCTATTTGACTAAAAAGTAAAATGTAAAAATGTCATTCAAAGACATATGCAATCTGAAGTTCTCTTATATAGGACACACACACTCAGTACATTGCGCAGACAGGAATAAATATCTCTTCGGGAAGCAGAAGGGCAGAGGGGTGTGTTTCATGATTAACGACTCATGGTGTAATTTTAGGAACATACAGAAACTGAAGTCCTTTTGTTCACCCGAACTTGAATACCTCACAATCAAATGCCGACCATATTATTCCCAAGAGAAATCTCCTCCGTCATTGCCATGGCCGTTTACACCCCCCCTCAAACCGTTCCCACGACGGTCCTCAAAGACCTTCACTGGATGTTATGAAAACTGGAAACCACATATCCTGATGCTGCATTTATTGTAGCTGGGGATTTTAACAAAGCAAATTTGAGGACTAGGCTGCCGAAGTTCTATCAACATATCGACTGTATTACTCGCGCTGCTAAGACTCTCGACCATTGCTATTCAAACTTCTGGAATGCTTACAAGGCCCTCCCCTGTCCTCCTTTCCGCAAATCTGACCATGACTCCATCTTGCTCCTCCCTTCCTATAGGCAGAAACTCAAACCGTGCTAAGAACTATTCAATGCTGGTCTGACCAATCGGATTCCACGCTTCAGGATTGTTTTGTTTTGATCACGTGGACTGGGATATGTTCTGGGTAGCTTGCGAAAATAATCTAGATGCATTCACGGATATGGTGACTGAGTTTATAAGGAAGTGTAAAGGAGGTGTAGTACAAATTAAACTGCCTGCTACTCAGTCATAGAAGCTAGAATATGCATATAATTAGTAGATTTGGATAGAAAACACTCTGAAGTTTCTAAAACTGTTTGAATGATGTCTGTGAGTATAACAGAACTCATATGGCAGGCAAAAACCTGAGAAATAATCCAACCAGGAAGTGGGAAATCTGAGGTTTGTAGTTTTTCAACTCTTGGCCTATGGAATACAGTGTCTATGGGGTCAAATTGCACTTCCTAAGGCTTCCACTAGATGTCAACAGTCTTTAGAACCTTGTTTGATGCTTCTACTGTGAAGTGGGGACGAATGAGAGGGGAAATGACACCGAGGTCTGCCAGAGAGCCACGAGCTGACCACGCGCGTTCACGTGAGAGTGAGCTCTGTTCCATTGCATTTCTGAAGACAAAGGAATTCTCCGGTTGGAATATTATTGAAGATTTTTTTTAAACATCCTGAAGATTGATTCTATACTTCGTTTGACATGTTTCTACGGACCATAATATAACTTTTTGGACTTTTCGTCCGTACTTTCCGCTGGACTTGCACGCGCACCGTGAGTTTGGATTGTGTACTGGACGCGCGAACAACAAGGAGGAATTTGGACATAAGTGATAGACATTATCGAACAAAACAAACATTTATTGTGGAACTGGGATTCCTGCGAGTGCATTCTGATGAAGATCATCAAAGTGAACATTTATAATGCTATTTCTGACTTCTGTTGACTCCAACATGGCGGATATCTGTTTGGCTTTATTTGTCGTCTGAGCGCCGTACTCAGATTATTGCATGGTTTCTTTTTCCGTAAAGTTTTTTTGAAATCTGACACAGCGGTTGCATTAACTTCGCTGGGATAGGTGGGACGGTAGCGTCCCACTTGGCCAAAATCCAGAAAAAATGTAGCGCGCCAAATTCAAATACATTACTATAAAAATCAATCTTTCATGAAATCACACATGAAAGACACCAAATTAAAGCTACACATGTTGTGAATCCAGTGTTGTGAATGTGTGAATCTAATTTCAAAAAGGATTTACGGGGAAAGCATACCAAACAATTATGTTAGCTCAGTTCATAGCCACAGAAAAACAGCCATTTTCCCAGCAAAATATAGTAGCCACAAAAAGTGGAGAAATAGAGATAACATTAATCACTAACCTTTGATGATCTTCATCAGATGACACTCATAGGACATCATGTTACACAATACATTTATGTTTTGTTCGATAATGTGCATATTTATATCCACACATCTCGGTTTACATTGACGCCATGTTCAGAAATGCCTCCAAAGTATCCAGAGTAATTGCAGAGAGCCACGTCAAATAACAGAAATACTCATCACAAAACATTGAAGAAAGATGCATGTTTTACACAGAATTAAAGATACACTTGTTCTTAATGCAACCGCTGTGTCAGATTTTTAAAAAAACTTTACGTTAAAAGCACACCATGCAATAATCTGAGACGGCGCTCAAATATAAATAAAAGTCAACAGAAATACAAAATTACATCATAAATATTCCCTTACCTTTGATTATGTTCATTAGAATGCACTGCCAGGAATTCTAGTTGCACAATAAATCGTTGTTTTGTTCGATAATGTCCATTACTTATGTCCAATTAGCTACTTTTGCAAGCATGTGTAGTACACGTGTCCAAACGCTCGCGCAGCTGCAGGCAAACGTCGGACGAAAACTTCAAAAAGTTATATTACAAGTCGAAGAAACTGGTCAAACTTAGTAGAGAATCAATCTTCAGGGTGTTGTTATCATTTATATCCAATAAGGTTCCAACCGGAGAATTCTTTTCAGTCTCTATAAGTAATGGAACGCATGGCGATATCATGAGGAATGCGCACGACCAAGAACTGGCAATCTGCCAGACCACTAATTCAAACACCTCCCATTCGGTCCCACATCACAGTATAGGCTTCATTCAGCATTCTACAGACTGTTGACATCTAGTGGAAGGTGTAGGAAGTGCAAACAGATCCATATATTACAGGGAATTTAATAAGCGATGAGTTTAACAATGACCAGTCTCAGAATTCTCACTTCCTGTTTGATTTTTTTCTCAGGTTTTTGCCTGCCATATGAGTTCTGTTATACTTACAAACATCATTCAAACAGTTTTAGAAACTTCAGAGTGTTTTATATCCAATAGTAATAATAATATGCATATATTAGTATCTGGGACAGAGTAGGAGGCAGTTCACTATGGGCACGCAAATCATCCAAAAGTGAAAATGCTGCCCCCTATATCAAAGAAGTTAAGGAGAAGTGGATCTAAAATTCCATGCATAGCATTTGTATCTTTTATCAATGTTTATTATGAGTATTCCAGTAAATTGATGTGGCTCTCTGCAAAATCACCGGATGTTTTGGAACTACTGAACATAATGCGCCAATGTAAACTCAGATTTTTGGATATAAATATGAACTTTACCGAACAAAACATACATGTATTGTGTAACATGAAGTCCTATGAGTGTCATCTGATGAAGATCATCAAAGGTTAGTGATTCATTTTATCTATATTTCTGCTTTTTGTGACTCCTCTCTTTGGCTGGAAAAATGGCTGTGTTTTCTGTGACTTGGCTCTGACCTAACAATCATTTGGTTTGCTTTCGTCCTAAAGCCTTTTTGAAATCGGACACGGTGGCTGGATTTACAACAATGTATCTTTAAAATGGTGTAAAATACATGTATGTTTAAGGAATTTTAATTATGGTATTTCTGTTGTTTTGAATTTGGCGCCATGCAGTTTCACTGGCTGTTGACGACGTGGGACGCTACCGTCCCACATACCCTAGTGAGGTTAAATAAAGGACGCACCGTAGCTGCCTTCCAAGAAATGGGAACCTCCCCAGAGAGGAGAGACAGGCTTGGCGATGATAGGGGCTGAAACCTTAAAGAAAGGATCTGACCCAGATGTTTTTTGTGGTCAAGTTTAAGAAGCTCCTTTAGCACCTAGGACCACCTGCAGGGAGAAACTGTGTAGCGGGGCAGGGGGGCAAGAGGGAGGCGCATCGAGGCTAGTCGCATTAGAAAGGCTGGGAGATGAGGACAAGTTGGACGGGAAAGGAGGGATGGCTGAGTCAAATAGGAATCCTGACCTAATGAAGTGGTGATTATAGAACTCAGCCCTACGCTCCTTGTTAGTAACAACCACATCAACATTAAGGGACATTGAGGAGGAAAGTTTATTCTCCAGGTCTTTCACCATTTTCCAGAACTTCTTGGGGTTAGATCCACAGAGAGAGAACTGCTCCTTAAATTAACTAACTTTGGCCTTCTGGATAGCCTGAGTGCACTTATTTTTAATTTGCCTGAATGACAGCCAGGCAGCCTGAGTGTGCGTGTGCAGAGCCGTTCGCCAAATGGTGTTCTTGAGGTGGAGTAACTCTGCCAGATCACAGTCGAACCAGGGGCTGAACCTGTTTTTATTTCTAATATCCTTTATGGGGGCGTGTTTGTTACCAATAATGCTGAAAATATCAAAAAAGACCAAGTGTCTTCAACAGAGGGGATCAAATCTGATTCTATATCAATTTACAGAGGCCAAGTCATAAAGAAAGGCTTGTTCATTAAAATTATTTAGCAAGCGTCTATGACAAATCAGAACAGGTCACTTAACTGAGCAGCCATTATGAACACAGGCTGTAACAAAGTGATCACTAAGGTCTTTACAGAAAACAACAGACTGAAACCTATCAGGATTATTTGTGGTGATAACATCAAGAATAATAGCCTTCTTTGGGTGTTTGGAGTCATATCTTCTGGGATTGGTAATAATCAGAGAGATTTAGGATGCCCCATTGTTTTAGGACTTGGTCAGGTGGTTTAATCATGTCCCGGTTTAGGTCACCTAGCAAAACAAATTCAGACTTAGTGTAAGGGGCCAGGAGAGAGCTTAGGGCAGGTAGGGTACAGCTTGGTGCTGATGTTGGACGATAACACCCAGCAACAGTTAACAAAGAAGTATTTGAAAGCTTAAAGCCAGAAAATCTAATTGTTTTGGGACAGACTTGGTGGAGACAACAGAGCACTGAAGGTGTTCCTTAGTAAAGATTGCCACTCCACAACCTTTGGCAGATCTGTCTCACCAAAAAAGGTTAACCTTTCACGAGCCTCTACCCCGGGTCCGGGATCACCCCCCACCCCCCCCCACACACTGATTAGCATAGCTAGCATAGCTTCACAAGTAGATAGTAGCATCTAAATATCATTAAATCACAAGTCCAAGACACCAGATGAAAGATACAGATCTTGTGAATAAACCCATCATTTCTGTTTTTTAAAATGTTTTACAGGGAAGACACAATATGTAAATCTATTAGCTAACCACGTTAGCAAAAGACACCACTTTTTTTACTCCACCAGTTTTTTACTCCATCAGTAGCTATCACAAATTCGGCCAAATAAAGATATAAATAGCCACTAACCAAGAAAAAACCTCATCAGATGACAGTCTGATAACATATTTATGGTATAGGATAGGTTTTGTTAGAAAAAAGTGCATATTTCAGGTAGAAATCACAGTTTACAATTGCACCGACCATCACAACTCGACTAGAATTACTACAGAGAGCAACGTGTATGACCAATTTACTCATCATAAAACCTTTCATAAAAATAGACAAAGCATAGCAATGGAAAGACACAGATCTTGTGATTTCAGACAATATTTCAGATTTTCTAAGCGTTTTACAGCGAAAACACAATAAATCGATAAGTTAGCATACCACATGTGCAAACGTTACCAGAGCAT